>NC_133003.1:459048-641523 GCF_048564905.1 Vicugna pacos | reverse complement strand
GACACACAGAGAGACAAAGAAATAGACAGACAGACACACTAGCCTCTTCCTCCATTTAGAAACAGCCATATATCCTAACCTCCTCTTCCTCATGCATTCTATAGGTAGACACATACATACATAGGCAGACACCCACAGACACACACATACACACACTGGCGTCCTACTTCTCCTCACTTAATTAGGTAGTGAGACACACTAATCTCCTCCTCCATTAGATAATAGATCGAGAAACGCAATAGACTCTTCCTCATCCTCCATTAGATAGATAGTGAGATTGACTGATAAACACACTAGCCTCTTTGTTCTCCTGTAGAGGGACAGACAGATAGCCAGACACTTTGGAATCCTTCTTCTTCTCCATTAGATAATAATACAGACAGACTCACAGACACACAGACAGACAGACACACTAGTCTTCTCCTCCCCTGAGAGACAGAGAGATAGACACTGTAGCCTCCTTCTTCTCGATTAGATAAACGTACATATATAGATATCTGTTACAGTGACAGAGAGACAGACATACTAGCTTACTCCCCCTCCATTAGATGCACACATAGACTGATACAAATATACAGTAGAATACCCCCCTTTACTTTCCGCTTCATTGATACACAGACCCGCACGCACACACAGACACACAGACACACACACACACACGGTAGCCTCCTCCTCTTCCTCAAATTCGAAGTTATGTAGATAGACACACTAACCTACTCCTCCAATACACAGACACATAAAAAGGCACACTAGCCTATAGGTATGCCTCTTTAGATAGATAGGTAGTTAGGTAGGTAGGTAGGTAGGTAGGTAGATAGATAGATAGATAGATAGATAGATAGATAGGCAGGCAGGAAGATACAGAGACATACAAGTCTCCTCCTCCTCCGTTAGATAAACAGACGGGCACACACATAGGCTAGCCTCTCCCATCCTCCTCTAGGCAGGCAATCAGGCAGGCAGTCAGACACACAGACACACTAGCGTCGGGGTGCGGTCTGTGGACAGGGATCAGCAGCGTTGACCAGGGGCAGGAGTGCCACTGGCGAGTCATAGCGTTTTATCCCATGTCCCACCCTGCCTTGCCTGGGGGTGGCATCCGCTCCCCCAAGTTCACCGGACTCAGACATTTGAAGTCTCCCTGCTTTGGGAGCGGGCGTGCTGAGGTCAGGGGAGGAGTTCAGCGGCAGATATGGAGGCGGCAGAGCAGCTAAGGGGGATGCCTCGGCGAGTCGATCATTTTCCTACCACCTCCCCCTCTCCTGGCCTCGGGGTGTCCTCTGCTACCCCAGGTGTGCGGGATTTAATTCTCCTTGTCAGCCAGGTCCTGGGAGGCTGCTGCGGTGATCTCTGGGTACAGGGACGTTGAGGGGAGCAGACTACATCGGGTGAGCCGATCAGGTTGCTCCCATCTCCACAAGGGCCTGGCCTGGAAACGGGCTCTCCTGCCCCGGGTTCACAGTATCCATGTTTCCATGTCAGCCTTCGCCCCGAAGGCGGGCCCGGTGTGATAAGGGGCTGCAGTGAGGAGGCGGGTCTGCCCCACCGAGCCCCTGTATTTGCTCAGATCTCCCCCTTGGCCGGTCCTAGGGTTGGTTTCTGCTACCCTAGGTACTCGAGGTGCACATCTCTGTGTTTTCCGGCTCCCGTGAAGCGGGTGTGGGGTGGGGTGCGGCGGGGGTCGGGCTGGGGCTTGGCGCGCGCAGCTATAGAAAGAGCAGAAGCGGCAGGCACGGGCTGCCCTGGCAAGCCTGTGGGTTCCCATCCATTGTCCCCCTCAGACTGCAATGGGGGCACCCTCTGTTGCTTCAGGGTGGCAATTGCCATCCCTCCAGGTGAGTCGAATACTGAGAGGCTTCCTCCATTAGACAGACAGAGAGACAAATAAATAGACAGTCAGACACACTAGCGTCTTCCTCCATTTAGACACAGCCATCTATCCTAACCTCCTCCTCCTCATCCATTATAGAGGGAGACAGAAACATAGACAGACAGACATGCACAAACACACACACACTAGCCTCCTCCTTCTCTTCCAATAGGTAGATAGGTAGATAGACAAACTAACCTCCTCCTCCAACAGACACACAAGTAAAAAGTCACACTTGGCTCCTGCTATGCCTCCACTTGATAGATAGAGAGATAGATAGATAGATAGATAGATAGATAGATAGATAGATAGTTTGATTGATAGATAGATAGGCAGGCCAATAGAGAGACCTACTCGCCGGCTGCTCCTCCGTTAGGTAAAACGACAGACACACACGTAGACTAGCCCCTCCCATTCTGAAACATCTAGGCCGTCAGGCTGGTAGTCAGACAGACGCACAATCTAGACATGGGTGCTCTGGGGAAGGGGTTTGACGGAAGCGACTGGGGAATAGGGTGCCACTGTCGAGCTAGAGGATATTCTCCCATGTCCCTAGCTGCCTTGCCTGGAGGAGGCATCCGCTCCCCCAAGTTCACGGGACTCAAACTTTTAAAGTCGCCCTGCTCCTGGGAGCGGGCGTGGTGAGGTCAGGGGAAGAGGTCGGCAGCAGAGGCGGAGACAGAGGCTGCACAGCAGCAAACGGGGATGCCTCGGCGGCTTGGTCATTTTCCTCCGAACTCCACCTCTTCTGCCCTCGGGGGGGCGGCCTCTGCTAACCCAGGGTTCCGGGATTAATTCTCCTGGTCAGCCAGGTCCTGGGATGCTGGTGAGGTGACTTCAGAGGACAGGGACGTCGTGGGGAGCGGACTGCCTCTGATCAGCCGATCAGTTTGCTCCCATCTCCACAGCCGCCTGGCCTGGGGGCGGCCTCTCCTGCCCCAGGTTCACCGTATGCATGTTTCCATGTCAGCGTCCGCCCTGGAGGCAGGCGCGGTGCGATCAGGGGCTGCAGTGAGTAGTCGGGGCTGCCCCACCGAGCCCCTGTTATTGCTCAGAGCTCCCCCTTGGCCGGTTCTAGGGTTGATCTCTGCTACCCTAGGTACACGAGCTGCACATCTTTGCGTTTCCCGGCTCCCGGGAGGCGGGCAGGGGTGGCCTGTGGGCGGGGCGGGGGCGGGGCGGGGGCGGAAACAAAGAGGGCAGAAGCAGGAGGCATGGGCTGCCCAGGCAAGCCTGTGGGTTTCCATCCAGTGTCCCCCTCAGCCTGCAGTTGGGGCGCCCCCTGCTGCTTCAGGGTGGCAGTTGCCATCCCCCCAGGTGGCACGAATACTGGGATTCTTCCTACAGTAGACACACAGAGAGACAAAGAAATAGACAGACAGACACACTAGCCTCTTCCTCCATTTAGAAACAGCCATATATCCTAACCTCCTCTTCCTCATGCATTCTATAGGTAGACACATACATACATAGGCAGACACCCACAGACACACACATACACACACTGGCGTCCTACTTCTCCTCACTTAATTAGGTAGTGAGACACACTAATCTCCTCCTCCATTAGATAATAGATCGAGAAACGCAATAGACTCTTCCTCATCCTCCATTAGATAGATAGTGAGATTGACTGATAAACACACTAGCCTCTTTGTTCTCCTGTAGAGGGACAGACAGATAGCCAGACACTTTGGAATCCTTCTTCTTCTCCATTAGATAATAATACAGACAGACTCACAGACACACAGACAGACAGACACACTAGTCTTCTCCTCCCCTGAGAGACAGAGAGATAGACACTGTAGCCTCCTTCTTCTCGATTAGATAAACGTACATATATAGATATCTGTTACAGTGACAGAGAGACAGACATACTAGCTTACTCCCCCTCCATTAGATGCACACATAGACTGATACAAATATACAGTAGAATACCCCCCTTTACTTTCCGCTTCATTGATACACAGACCCGCACGCACACACAGACACACAGACACACACACACACACGGTAGCCTCCTCCTCTTCCTCAAATTCGAAGTTATGTAGATAGACACACTAACCTACTCCTCCAATACACAGACACATAAAAAGGCACACTAGCCTATAGGTATGCCTCTTTAGATAGATAGGTAGTTAGGTAGTTAGGTAGGTAGGTAGGTAGATAGATAGATAGATAGATAGATAGATAGATAGGCAGGCAGGAAGATACAGAGACATACAAGTCTCCTCCTCCTCCGTTAGATAAACAGACGGGCACACACATAGGCTAGCCTCTCCCATCCTCCTCTAGGCAGGCAATCAGGCAGGCAGTCAGACACACAGACACACTAGCGTCGGGGTGCGGTCTGTGGACAGGGATCAGCAGCGTTGACCAGGGGCAGGAGTGCCACTGGCGAGTCATAGCGTTTTATCCCATGTCCCACCCTGCCTTGCCTGGGGGTGGCATCCGCTCCCCCAAGTTCACCGGACTCAGACATTTGAAGTCTCCCTGCTTTGGGAGCGGGCGTGCTGAGGTCAGGGGAGGAGTTCAGCGGCAGATATGGAGGCGGCAGAGCAGCTAAGGGGGATGCCTCGGCGAGTCGATCATTTTCCTACCACCTCCCCCTCTCCTGGCCTCGGGGTGTCCTCTGCTACCCCAGGTGTGCGGGATTTAATTCTCCTTGTCAGCCAGGTCCTGGGAGGCTGCTGCGGTGATCTCTGGGTACAGGGACGTTGAGGGGAGCAGACTACATCGGGTGAGCCGATCAGGTTGCTCCCATCTCCACAAGGGCCTGGCCTGGAAACGGGCTCTCCTGCCCCGGGTTCACAGTATCCATGTTTCCATGTCAGCCTTCGCCCCGAAGGCGGGCCCGGTGTGATAAGGGGCTGCAGTGAGGAGGCGGGTCTGCCCCACCGAGCCCCTGTATTTGCTCAGATCTCCCCCTTGGCCGGTCCTAGGGTTGGTTTCTGCTACCCTAGGTACTCGAGGTGCACATCTCTGTGTTTTCCGGCTCCCGTGAAGCGGGTGTGGGGTGGGGTGCGGCGGGGGTCGGGCTGGGGCTTGGCGCGCGCAGCTATAGAAAGAGCAGAAGCGGCAGGCACGGGCTGCCCTGGCAAGCCTGTGGGTTCCCATCCATTGTCCCCCTCAGACTGCAATGGGGCCACCCTCTGTTGCTTCAGGGTGGCAATTGCCATCCCTCCAGGTGAGTCGAATACTGAGAGGCTTCCTCCATTAGACAGACAGAGAGACAAATAAATAGACAGTCAGACACACTAGCGTCTTCCTCCATTTAGACACAGCCATCTATCCTAACCTCCTCCTCCTCATCCATTATAGAGGGAGACAGAAACATAGACAGACAGACATGCACAAACACACACACACTAGCCTCCTCCTTCTCTTCCAATAGGTAGATAGGTAGATAGACAAACTAACCTCCTCCTCCAACAGACACACAAGTAAAAAGTCACACTTGGCTCCTGCTATGCCTCCACTTGATAGATAGATAGATAGATAGATAGATAGATAGATAGATAGATAGATAGACAGATAGATAGATAGATAGTTTGATTGATAGATAGATAGGCAGGCCAATAGAGAGACCTACTCGCCGGCTGCTCCTCCGTTAGGTAAAACGACAGACACACACGTAGACTAGCCCCTCCCATTCTGAAACATCTAGGCCGTCAGGCTGGTAGTCAGACAGACGCACAATCTAGACATGGGTGTTCTGGGGAAGGGGTTTGACGGAAGCGACTGGGGAATAGGGTGCCACTGTCGAGCTAGAGGATATTCTCCCATGTCCCTAGCTGCCTTGCCTGGAGGAGGCATCCGCTCCCCCAAGTTCACGGGACTCAAACTTTTAAAGTCGCCCTGCTCCTGGGAGCGGGCGTGGTGAGGTCAGGGGAAGAGGTCGGCAGCAGAGGCGGAGACAGAGGCTGCACAGCAGCAAACGGGGATGCCTCGGCGGCTTGGTCATTTTCCTCCGAACTCCACCTCTTCTGCCCTCGGGGGGGGCGGCCTCTGCTAACCCAGGGTTCCGGGATTAATTCTCCTGGTCAGCCAGGTCCTGGGATGCTGGTGAGGTGACTTCAGAGGACAGGGACGTCGTGGGGAGCGGACTGCCTCTGATCAGCCGATCAGTTTGCTCCCATCTCCACAGCCGCCTGGCCTGGGGGCGGCCTCTCCTGCCCCAGGTTCACCGTATGCATGTTTCCATGTCAGCGTCCGCCCTGGAGGCAGGCGCGGTGCGATCAGGGGCTGCAGTGAGTAGTCGGGGCTGCCCCACCGAGCCCCTGTTATTGCTCAGAGCTCCCCCTTGGCCGGTTCTAGGGTTGATCTCTGCTACCCTAGGTACACGAGCTGCACATCTTTGCGTTTCCCGGCTCCCGGGAGGCGGGCAGGGGTGGCCTGTGGGCGGGGCGGGGGCGGGGCGGGGGCGGAAACAAAGAGGGCAGAAGCAGGAGGCATGGGCTGCCCAGGCAAGCCTGTGGGTTTCCATCCAGTGTCCCCCTCAGCCTGCAGTTGGGGCGCCCCCTGCTGCTTCAGGGTGGCAGTTGCCATCCCCCCAGGTGGCACGAATACTGGGATTCTTCCTACAGTAGACACACAGAGAGACAAAGAAATAGACAGACAGACACACTAGCCTCTTCCTCCATTTAGAAACAGCCATATATCCTAACCTCCTCTTCCTCATGCATTCTATAGGTAGACACATACATACATAGGCAGACACCCACAGACACACACATACACACACTGGCGTCCTACTTCTCCTCACTTAATTAGGTAGTGAGACACACTAATCTCCTCCTCCATTAGATAATAGATCGAGAAACGCAATAGACTCTTCCTCATCCTCCATTAGATAGATAGTGAGATTGACTGATAAACACACTAGCCTCTTTGTTCTCCTGTAGAGGGACAGACAGATAGCCAGACACTTTGGAATCCTTCTTCTTCTCCATTAGATAATAATACAGACAGACTCACAGACACACAGACAGACAGACACACTAGTCTTCTCCTCCCCTGAGAGACAGAGAGATAGACACTGTAGCCTCCTTCTTCTCGATTAGATAAACGTACATATATAGATATCTGTTACAGTGACAGAGAGACAGACATACTAGCTTACTCCCCCTCCATTAGATGCACACATAGACTGATACAAATATACAGTAGAATACCCCCCTTTACTTTCCGCTTCATTGATACACAGACCCGCACGCACACACAGACACACAGACACACACACACACACGGTAGCCTCCTCCTCTTCCTCAAATTCGAAGTTATGTAGATAGACACACTAACCTACTCCTCCAATACACAGACACATAAAAAGGCACACTAGCCTATAGGTATGCCTCTTTAGATAGATAGGTAGTTAGGTAGGTAGGTAGGTAGGTAGGTAGATAGATAGATAGATAGATAGATAGATAGATAGGCAGGCAGGAAGATACAGAGACATACAAGTCTCCTCCTCCTCCGTTAGATAAACAGACGGGCACACACATAGGCTAGCCTCTCCCATCCTCCTCTAGGCAGGCAATCAGGCAGGCAGTCAGACACACAGACACACTAGCGTCGGGGTGCGGTCTGTGGACAGGGATCAGCAGCGTTGACCAGGGGCAGGAGTGCCACTGGCGAGTCATAGCGTTTTATCCCATGTCCCACCCTGCCTTGCCTGGGGGTGGCATCCGCTCCCCCAAGTTCACCGGACTCAGACATTTGAAGTCTCCCTGCTTTGGGAGCGGGCGTGCTGAGGTCAGGGGAGGAGTTCAGCGGCAGATATGGAGGCGGCAGAGCAGCTAAGGGGGATGCCTCGGCGAGTCGATCATTTTCCTACCACCTCCCCCTCTCCTGGCCTCGGGGTGTCCTCTGCTACCCCAGGTGTGCGGGATTTAATTCTCCTTGTCAGCCAGGTCCTGGGAGGCTGCTGCGGTGATCTCTGGGTACAGGGACGTTGAGGGGAGCAGACTACATCGGGTGAGCCGATCAGGTTGCTCCCATCTCCACAAGGGCCTGGCCTGGAAACGGGCTCTCCTGCCCCGGGTTCACAGTATCCATGTTTCCATGTCAGCCTTCGCCCCGAAGGCGGGCCCGGTGTGATAAGGGGCTGCAGTGAGGAGGCGGGTCTGCCCCACCGAGCCCCTGTATTTGCTCAGATCTCCCCCTTGGCCGGTCCTAGGGTTGGTTTCTGCTACCCTAGGTACTCGAGGTGCACATCTCTGTGTTTTCCGGCTCCCGTGAAGCGGGTGTGGGGTGGGGTGCGGCGGGGGTCGGGCTGGGGCTTGGCGCGCGCAGCTATAGAAAGAGCAGAAGCGGCAGGCACGGGCTGCCCTGGCAAGCCTGTGGGTTCCCATCCATTGTCCCCCTCAGACTGCAATGGGGGCACCCTCTGTTGCTTCAGGGTGGCAATTGCCATCCCTCCAGGTGAGTCGAATACTGAGAGGCTTCCTCCATTAGACAGACAGAGAGACAAATAAATAGACAGTCAGACACACTAGCGTCTTCCTCCATTTAGACACAGCCATCTATCCTAACCTCCTCCTCCTCATCCATTATAGAGGGAGACAGAAACATAGACAGACAGACATGCACAAACACACACACACTAGCCTCCTCCTTCTCTTCCAATAGGTAGATAGGTAGATAGACAAACTAACCTCCTCCTCCAACAGACACACAAGTAAAAAGTCACACTTGGCTCCTGCTATGCCTCCACTTGATAGATAGAGAGATAGATAGATAGATAGATAGATAGATAGATAGATAGATAGATAGTTTGATTGATAGATAGATAGGCAGGCCAATAGAGAGACCTACTCGCCGGCTGCTCCTCCGTTAGGTAAAACGACAGACACACACGTAGACTAGCCCCTCCCATTCTGAAACATCTAGGCCGTCAGGCTGGTAGTCAGACAGACGCACAATCTAGACATGGGTGCTCTGGGGAAGGGGTTTGACGGAAGCGACTGGGGAATAGGGTGCCACTGTCGAGCTAGAGGATATTCTCCCATGTCCCTAGCTGCCTTGCCTGGAGGAGGCATCCGCTCCCCCAAGTTCACGGGACTCAAACTTTTAAAGTCGCCCTGCTCCTGGGAGCGGGCGTGGTGAGGTCAGGGGAAGAGGTCGGCAGCAGAGGCGGAGACAGAGGCTGCACAGCAGCAAACGGGGATGCCTCGGCGGCTTGGTCATTTTCCTCCGAACTCCACCTCTTCTGCCCTCGGGGGGGCGGCCTCTGCTAACCCAGGGTTCCGGGATTAATTCTCCTGGTCAGCCAGGTCCTGGGATGCTGGTGAGGTGACTTCAGAGGACAGGGACGTCGTGGGGAGCGGACTGCCTCTGATCAGCCGATCAGTTTGCTCCCATCTCCACAGCCGCCTGGCCTGGGGGCGGCCTCTCCTGCCCCAGGTTCACCGTATGCATGTTTCCATGTCAGCGTCCGCCCTGGAGGCAGGCGCGGTGCGATCAGGGGCTGCAGTGAGTAGTCGGGGCTGCCCCACCGAGCCCCTGTTATTGCTCAGAGCTCCCCCTTGGCCGGTTCTAGGGTTGATCTCTGCTACCCTAGGTACACGAGCTGCACATCTTTGCGTTTCCCGGCTCCCGGGAGGCGGGCAGGGGTGGCCTGTGGGCGGGGCGGGGGCGGGGCGGGGGCGGAAACAAAGAGGGCAGAAGCAGGAGGCATGGGCTGCCCAGGCAAGCCTGTGGGTTTCCATCCAGTGTCCCCCTCAGCCTGCAGTTGGGGCGCCCCCTGCTGCTTCAGGGTGGCAGTTGCCATCCCCCCAGGTGGCACGAATACTGGGATTCTTCCTACAGTAGACACACAGAGAGACAAAGAAATAGACAGACAGACACACTAGCCTCTTCCTCCATTTAGAAACAGCCATATATCCTAACCTCCTCTTCCTCATGCATTCTATAGGTAGACACATACATACATAGGCAGACACCCACAGACACACACATACACACACTGGCGTCCTACTTCTCCTCACTTAATTAGGTAGTGAGACACACTAATCTCCTCCTCCATTAGATAATAGATCGAGAAACGCAATAGACTCTTCCTCATCCTCCATTAGATAGATAGTGAGATTGACTGATAAACACACTAGCCTCTTTGTTCTCCTGTAGAGGGACAGACAGATAGCCAGACACTTTGGAATCCTTCTTCTTCTCCATTAGATAATAATACAGACAGACTCACAGACACACAGACAGACAGACACACTAGTCTTCTCCTCCCCTGAGAGACAGAGAGATAGACACTGTAGCCTCCTTCTTCTCGATTAGATAAACGTACATATATAGATATCTGTTACACTGACAGAGAGACAGACATACTAGCTTACTCCCCCTCCATTAGATGCACACATAGACTGATACAAATATACAGTAGAATACCCCCCTTTACTTTCCGCTTCATTGATACACAGACCCGCACGCACACACAGACACACAGACACACACACACACACGGTAGCCTCCTCCTCTTCCTCAAATTCGAAGTTATGTAGATAGACACACTAACCTACTCCTCCAATACACAGACACATAAAAAGGCACACTAGCCTATAGGTATGCCTCCTTTAGATAGATAGGTAGTTAGGTAGGTAGGTAGGTAGATAGATAGATAGATAGATAGATAGATAGATAGATAGATAGGCAGGCAGGAAGATACAGAGACATACAAGTCTCCTCCTCCTCCGTTAGATAAACAGACGGGCACACACATAGGCTAGCCTCTCCCATCCTCCTCTAGGCAGGCAATCAGGCAGGCAGTCAGACACACAGACACACTAGCGTCGGGGTGCGGTCTGTGGACAGGGATCAGCAGCGTTGACCAGGGGCAGGAGTGCCACTGGCGAGTCATAGCGTTTTATCCCATGTCCCACCCTGCCTTGCCTGGGGGTGGCATCCGCTCCCCCAAGTTCACCGGACTCAGACATTTGAAGTCTCCCTGCTTTGGGAGCGGGCGTGCTGAGGTCAGGGGAGGAGTTCAGCGGCAGATATGGAGGCGGCAGAGCAGCTAAGGGGGATGCCTCGGCGAGTCGATCATTTTCCTACCACCTCCCCCTCTCCTGGCCTCGGGGTGTCCTCTGCTACCCCAGGTGTGCGGGATTTAATTCTCCTTGTCAGCCAGGTCCTGGGAGGCTGCTGCGGTGATCTCTGGGTACAGGGACGTTGAGGGGAGCAGACTACATCGGGTGAGCCGATCAGGTTGCTCCCATCTCCACAAGGGCCTGGCCTGGAAACGGGCTCTCCTGCCCCGGGTTCACAGTATCCATGTTTCCATGTCAGCCTTCGCCCCGAAGGCGGGCCCGGTGTGATAAGGGGCTGCAGTGAGGAGGCGGGTCTGCCCCACCGAGCCCCTGTATTTGCTCAGATCTCCCCCTTGGCCGGTCCTAGGGTTGGTTTCTGCTACCCTAGGTACTCGAGGTGCACATCTCTGTGTTTTCCGGCTCCCGTGAAGCGGGTGTGGGGTGGGGTGCGGCGGGGGTCGGGCTGGGGCTTGGCGCGCGCAGCTATAGAAAGAGCAGAAGCGGCAGGCACGGGCTGCCCTGGCAAGCCTGTGGGTTCCCATCCATTGTCCCCCTCAGACTGCAATGGGGCCACCCTCTGTTGCTTCAGGGTGGCAATTGCCATCCCTCCAGGTGAGTCGAATACTGAGAGGCTTCCTCCATTAGACAGACAGAGAGACAAATAAATAGACAGTCAGACACACTAGCGTCTTCCTCCATTTAGACACAGCCATCTATCCTAACCTCCTCCTCCTCATCCATTATAGAGGGAGACAGAAACATAGACAGACAGACATGCACAAACACACACACACTAGCCTCCTCCTTCTCTTCCAATAGGTAGATAGGTAGATAGACAAACTAACCTCCTCCTCCAACAGACACACAAGTAAAAAGTCACACTTGGCTCCTGCTATGCCTCCACTTGATAGATAGATAGATAGATAGATAGATAGATAGATAGATAGATAGATAGATAGATAGATAGATAGTTTGATTGATAGATAGATAGGCAGGCCAATAGAGAGACCTACTCGCCGGCTGCTCCTCCGTTAGGTAAAACGACAGACACACACGTAGACTAGCCCCTCCCATTCTGAAACATCTAGGCCGTCAGGCTGGTAGTCAGACAGACGCACAATCTAGACATGGGTGCTCTGGGGAAGGGGTTTGACGGAAGCGACTGGGGAATAGGGTGCCACTGTCGAGCTAGAGGATATTCTCCCATGTCCCTAGCTGCCTTGCCTGGAGGAGGCATCCGCTCCCCCAAGTTCACGGGACTCAAACTTTTAAAGTCGCCCTGCTCCTGGGAGCGGGCGTGGTGAGGTCAGGGGAAGAGGTCGGCAGCAGAGGCGGAGACAGAGGCTGCACAGCAGCAAACGGGGATGCCTCGGCGGCTTGGTCATTTTCCTCCGAACTCCACCTCTTCTGCCCTCGGGGGGGGCGGCCTCTGCTAACCCAGGGTTCCGGGATTAATTCTCCTGGTCAGCCAGGTCCTGGGATGCTGGTGAGGTGACTTCAGAGGACAGGGACGTCGTGGGGAGCGGACTGCCTCTGATCAGCCGATCAGTTTGCTCCCATCTCCACAGCCGCCTGGCCTGGGGGCGGCCTCTCCTGCCCCAGGTTCACCGTATGCATGTTTCCATGTCAGCGTCCGCCCTGGAGGCAGGCGCGGTGCGATCAGGGGCTGCAGTGAGTAGTCGGGGCTGCCCCACCGAGCCCCTGTTATTGCTCAGAGCTCCCCCTTGGCCGGTTCTAGGGTTGATCTCTGCTACCCTAGGTACACGAGCTGCACATCTTTGCGTTTCCCGGCTCCCGGGAGGCGGGCAGGGGTGGCCTGTGGGCGGGGCGGGGGCGGGGCGGGGGCGGAAACAAAGAGGGCAGAAGCAGGAGGCATGGGCTGCCCAGGCAAGCCTGTGGGTTTCCATCCAGTGTCCCCCTCAGCCTGCAGTTGGGGCGCCCCCTGCTGCTTCAGGGTGGCAGTTGCCATCCCCCCAGGTGGCACGAATACTGGGATTCTTCCTACAGTAGACACACAGAGAGACAAAGAAATAGACAGACAGACACACTAGCCTCTTCCTCCATTTAGAAACAGCCATATATCCTAACCTCCTCTTCCTCATGCATTCTATAGGTAGACACATACATACATAGGCAGACACCCACAGACACACACATACACACACTGGCGTCCTACTTCTCCTCACTTAATTAGGTAGTGAGACACACTAATCTCCTCCTCCATTAGATAATAGATCGAGAAACGCAATAGACTCTTCCTCATCCTCCATTAGATAGATAGTGAGATTGACTGATAAACACACTAGCCTCTTTGTTCTCCTGTAGAGGGACAGACAGATAGCCAGACACTTTGGAATCCTTCTTCTTCTCCATTAGATAATAATACAGACAGACTCACAGACACACAGACAGACAGACACACTAGTCTTCTCCTCCCCTGAGAGACAGAGAGATAGACACTGTAGCCTCCTTCTTCTCGATTAGATAAACGTACATATATAGATATCTGTTACAGTGACAGAGAGACAGACATACTAGCTTACTCCCCCTCCATTAGATGCACACATAGACTGATACAAATATACAGTAGAATACCCCCCTTTACTTTCCGCTTCATTGATACACAGACCCGCACGCACACACAGACACACAGACACACACACACACACGGTAGCCTCCTCCTCTTCCTCAAATTCGAAGTTATGTAGATAGACACACTAACCTACTCCTCCAATACACAGACACATAAAAAGGCACACTAGCCTATAGGTATGCCTCTTTAGATAGATAGGTAGTTAGGTAGGTAGGTAGGTAGGTAGGTAGATAGATAGATAGATAGATAGATAGATAGATAGGCAGGCAGGAAGATACAGAGACATACAAGTCTCCTCCTCCTCCGTTAGATAAACAGACGGGCACACACATAGGCTAGCCTCTCCCATCCTCCTCTAGGCAGGCAATCAGGCAGGCAGTCAGACACACAGACACACTAGCGTCGGGGTGCGGTCTGTGGACAGGGATCAGCAGCGTTGACCAGGGGCAGGAGTGCCACTGGCGAGTCATAGCGTTTTATCCCATGTCCCACCCTGCCTTGCCTGGGGGTGGCATCCGCTCCCCCAAGTTCACCGGACTCAGACATTTGAAGTCTCCCTGCTTTGGGAGCGGGCGTGCTGAGGTCAGGGGAGGAGTTCAGCGGCAGATATGGAGGCGGCAGAGCAGCTAAGGGGGATGCCTCGGCGAGTCGATCATTTTCCTACCACCTCCCCCTCTCCTGGCCTCGGGGTGTCCTCTGCTACCCCAGGTGTGCGGGATTTAATTCTCCTTGTCAGCCAGGTCCTGGGAGGCTGCTGCGGTGATCTCTGGGTACAGGGACGTTGAGGGGAGCAGACTACATCGGGTGAGCCGATCAGGTTGCTCCCATCTCCACAAGGGCCTGGCCTGGAAACGGGCTCTCCTGCCCCGGGTTCACAGTATCCATGTTTCCATGTCAGCCTTCGCCCCGAAGGCGGGCCCGGTGTGATAAGGGGCTGCAGTGAGGAGGCGGGTCTGCCCCACCGAGCCCCTGTATTTGCTCAGATCTCCCCCTTGGCCGGTCCTAGGGTTGGTTTCTGCTACCCTAGGTACTCGAGGTGCACATCTCTGTGTTTTCCGGCTCCCGTGAAGCGGGTGTGGGGTGGGGTGCGGCGGGGGTCGGGCTGGGGCTTGGCGCGCGCAGCTATAGAAAGAGCAGAAGCGGCAGGCACGGGCTGCCCTGGCAAGCCTGTGGGTTCCCATCCATTGTCCCCCTCAGACTGCAATGGGGGCACCCTCTGTTGCTTCAGGGTGGCAATTGCCATCCCTCCAGGTGAGTCGAATACTGAGAGGCTTCCTCCATTAGACAGACAGAGAGACAAATAAATAGACAGTCAGACACACTAGCGTCTTCCTCCATTTAGACACAGCCATCTATCCTAACCTCCTCCTCCTCATCCATTATAGAGGGAGACAGAAACATAGACAGACAGACATGCACAAACACACACACACTAGCCTCCTCCTTCTCTTCCAATAGGTAGATAGGTAGATAGACAAACTAACCTCCTCCTCCAACAGACACACAAGTAAAAAGTCACACTTGGCTCCTGCTATGCCTCCACTTGATAGATAGAGAGATAGATAGATAGATAGATAGATAGATAGATAGATAGATAGTTTGATTGATAGATAGATAGGCAGGCCAATAGAGAGACCTACTCGCCGGCTGCTCCTCCGTTAGGTAAAACGACAGACACACACGTAGACTAGCCCCTCCCATTCTGAAACATCTAGGCCGTCAGGCTGGTAGTCAGACAGACGCACAATCTAGACATGGGTGCTCTGGGGAAGGGGTTTGACGGAAGCGACTGGGGAATAGGGTGCCACTGTCGAGCTAGAGGATATTCTCCCATGTCCCTAGCTGCCTTGCCTGGAGGAGGCATCCGCTCCCCCAAGTTCACGGGACTCAAACTTTTAAAGTCGCCCTGCTCCTGGGAGCGGGCGTGGTGAGGTCAGGGGAAGAGGTCGGCAGCAGAGGCGGAGACAGAGGCTGCACAGCAGCAAACGGGGATGCCTCGGCGGCTTGGTCATTTTCCTCCGAACTCCACCTCTTCTGCCCTCGGGGGGGCGGCCTCTGCTAACCCAGGGTTCCGGGATTAATTCTCCTGGTCAGCCAGGTCCTGGGATGCTGGTGAGGTGACTTCAGAGGACAGGGACGTCGTGGGGAGCGGACTGCCTCTGATCAGCCGATCAGTTTGCTCCCATCTCCACAGCCGCCTGGCCTGGGGGCGGCCTCTCCTGCCCCAGGTTCACCGTATGCATGTTTCCATGTCAGCGTCCGCCCTGGAGGCAGGCGCGGTGCGATCAGGGGCTGCAGTGAGTAGTCGGGGCTGCCCCACCGAGCCCCTGTTATTGCTCAGAGCTCCCCCTTGGCCGGTTCTAGGGTTGATCTCTGCTACCCTAGGTACACGAGCTGCACATCTTTGCGTTTCCCGGCTCCCGGGAGGCGGGCAGGGGTGGCCTGTGGGCGGGGCGGGGGCGGGGCGGGGGCGGAAACAAAGAGGGCAGAAGCAGGAGGCATGGGCTGCCCAGGCAAGCCTGTGGGTTTCCATCCAGTGTCCCCCTCAGCCTGCAGTTGGGGCGCCCCCTGCTGCTTCAGGGTGGCAGTTGCCATCCCCCCAGGTGGCACGAATACTGGGATTCTTCCTACAGTAGACACACAGAGAGACAAAGAAATAGACAGACAGACACACTAGCCTCTTCCTCCATTTAGAAACAGCCATATATCCTAACCTCCTCTTCCTCATGCATTCTATAGGTAGACACATACATACATAGGCAGACACCCACAGACACACACATACACACACTGGCGTCCTACTTCTCCTCACTTAATTAGGTAGTGAGACACACTAATCTCCTCCTCCATTAGATAATAGATCGAGAAACGCAATAGACTCTTCCTCATCCTCCATTAGATAGATAGTGAGATTGACTGATAAACACACTAGCCTCTTTGTTCTCCTGTAGAGGGACAGACAGATAGCCAGACACTTTGGAATCCTTCTTCTTCTCCATTAGATAATAATACAGACAGACTCACAGACACACAGACAGACAGACACACTAGTCTTCTCCTCCCCTGAGAGACAGAGAGATAGACACTGTAGCCTCCTTCTTCTCGATTAGATAAACGTACATATATAGATATCTGTTACACTGACAGAGAGACAGACATACTAGCTTACTCCCCCTCCATTAGATGCACACATAGACTGATACAAATATACAGTAGAATACCCCCCTTTACTTTCCGCTTCATTGATACACAGACCCGCACGCACACACAGACACACAGACACACACACACACACGGTAGCCTCCTCCTCTTCCTCAAATTCGAAGTTATGTAGATAGACACACTAACCTACTCCTCCAATACACAGACACATAAAAAGGCACACTAGCCTATAGGTATGCCTCCTTTAGATAGATAGGTAGTTAGGTAGGTAGGTAGGTAGATAGATAGATAGATAGATAGATAGATAGATAGATAGATAGGCAGGCAGGAAGATACAGAGACATACAAGTCTCCTCCTCCTCCGTTAGATAAACAGACGGGCACACACATAGGCTAGCCTCTCCCATCCTCCTCTAGGCAGGCAATCAGGCAGGCAGTCAGACACACAGACACACTAGCGTCGGGGTGCGGTCTGTGGACAGGGATCAGCAGCGTTGACCAGGGGCAGGAGTGCCACTGGCGAGTCATAGCGTTTTATCCCATGTCCCACCCTGCCTTGCCTGGGGGTGGCATCCGCTCCCCCAAGTTCACCGGACTCAGACATTTGAAGTCTCCCTGCTTTGGGAGCGGGCGTGCTGAGGTCAGGGGAGGAGTTCAGCGGCAGATATGGAGGCGGCAGAGCAGCTAAGGGGGATGCCTCGGCGAGTCGATCATTTTCCTACCACCTCCCCCTCTCCTGGCCTCGGGGTGTCCTCTGCTACCCCAGGTGTGCGGGATTTAATTCTCCTTGTCAGCCAGGTCCTGGGAGGCTGCTGCGGTGATCTCTGGGTACAGGGACGTTGAGGGGAGCAGACTACATCGGGTGAGCCGATCAGGTTGCTCCCATCTCCACAAGGGCCTGGCCTGGAAACGGGCTCTCCTGCCCCGGGTTCACAGTATCCATGTTTCCATGTCAGCCTTCGCCCCGAAGGCGGGCCCGGTGTGATAAGGGGCTGCAGTGAGGAGGCGGGTCTGCCCCACCGAGCCCCTGTATTTGCTCAGATCTCCCCCTTGGCCGGTCCTAGGGTTGGTTTCTGCTACCCTAGGTACTCGAGGTGCACATCTCTGTGTTTTCCGGCTCCCGTGAAGCGGGTGTGGGGTGGGGTGCGGCGGGGGTCGGGCTGGGGCTTGGCGCGCGCAGCTATAGAAAGAGCAGAAGCGGCAGGCACGGGCTGCCCTGGCAAGCCTGTGGGTTCCCATCCATTGTCCCCCTCAGACTGCAATGGGGCCACCCTCTGTTGCTTCAGGGTGGCAATTGCCATCCCTCCAGGTGAGTCGAATACTGAGAGGCTTCCTCCATTAGACAGACAGAGAGACAAATAAATAGACAGTCAGACACACTAGCGTCTTCCTCCATTTAGACACAGCCATCTATCCTAACCTCCTCCTCCTCATCCATTATAGAGGGAGACAGAAACATAGACAGACAGACATGCACAAACACACACACACTAGCCTCCTCCTTCTCTTCCAATAGGTAGATAGGTAGATAGACAAACTAACCTCCTCCTCCAACAGACACACAAGTAAAAAGTCACACTTGGCTCCTGCTATGCCTCCACTTGATAGATAGATAGATAGATAGATAGATAGATAGATAGATAGATAGATAGATAGTTTGATTGATAGATAGATAGGCAGGCCAATAGAGAGACCTACTCGCCGGCTGCTCCTCCGTTAGGTAAAACGACAGACACACACGTAGACTAGCCCCTCCCATTCTGAAACATCTAGGCCGTCAGGCTGGTAGTCAGACAGACGCACAATCTAGACATGGGTGCTCTGGGGAAGGGGTTTGACGGAAGCGACTGGGGAATAGGGTGCCACTGTCGAGCTAGAGGATATTCTCCCATGTCCCTAGCTGCCTTGCCTGGAGGAGGCATCCGCTCCCCCAAGTTCACGGGACTCAAACTTTTAAAGTCGCCCTGCTCCTGGGAGCGGGCGTGGTGAGGTCAGGGGAAGAGGTCGGCAGCAGAGGCGGAGACAGAGGCTGCACAGCAGCAAACGGGGATGCCTCGGCGGCTTGGTCATTTTCCTCCGAACTCCACCTCTTCTGCCCTCGGGGGGGGCGGCCTCTGCTAACCCAGGGTTCCGGGATTAATTCTCCTGGTCAGCCAGGTCCTGGGATGCTGGTGAGGTGACTTCAGAGGACAGGGACGTCGTGGGGAGCGGACTGCCTCTGATCAGCCGATCAGTTTGCTCCCATCTCCACAGCCGCCTGGCCTGGGGGCGGCCTCTCCTGCCCCAGGTTCACCGTATGCATGTTTCCATGTCAGCGTCCGCCCTGGAGGCAGGCGCGGTGCGATCAGGGGCTGCAGTGAGTAGTCGGGGCTGCCCCACCGAGCCCCTGTTATTGCTCAGAGCTCCCCCTTGGCCGGTTCTAGGGTTGATCTCTGCTACCCTAGGTACACGAGCTGCACATCTTTGCGTTTCCCGGCTCCCGGGAGGCGGGCAGGGGTGGCCTGTGGGCGGGGCGGGGGCGGGGCGGGGGCGGAAACAAAGAGGGCAGAAGCAGGAGGCATGGGCTGCCCAGGCAAGCCTGTGGGTTTCCATCCAGTGTCCCCCTCAGCCTGCAGTTGGGGCGCCCCCTGCTGCTTCAGGGTGGCAGTTGCCATCCCCCCAGGTGGCACGAATACTGGGATTCTTCCTACAGTAGACACACAGAGAGACAAAGAAATAGACAGACAGACACACTAGCCTCTTCCTCCATTTAGAAACAGCCATATATCCTAACCTCCTCTTCCTCATGCATTCTATAGGTAGACACATACATACATAGGCAGACACCCACAGACACACACATACACACACTGGCGTCCTACTTCTCCTCACTTAATTAGGTAGTGAGACACACTAATCTCCTCCTCCATTAGATAATAGATCGAGAAACGCAATAGACTCTTCCTCATCCTCCATTAGATAGATAGTGAGATTGACTGATAAACACACTAGCCTCTTTGTTCTCCTGTAGAGGGACAGACAGATAGCCAGACACTTTGGAATCCTTCTTCTTCTCCATTAGATAATAATACAGACAGACTCACAGACACACAGACAGACAGACACACTAGTCTTCTCCTCCCCTGAGAGACAGAGAGATAGACACTGTAGCCTCCTTCTTCTCGATTAGATAAACGTACATATATAGATATCTGTTACAGTGACAGAGAGACAGACATACTAGCTTACTCCCCCTCCATTAGATGCACACATAGACTGATACAAATATACAGTAGAATACCCCCCTTTACTTTCCGCTTCATTGATACACAGACCCGCACGCACACACAGACACACAGACACACACACACACACGGTAGCCTCCTCCTCTTCCTCAAATTCGAAGTTATGTAGATAGACACACTAACCTACTCCTCCAATACACAGACACATAAAAAGGCACACTAGCCTATAGGTATGCCTCTTTAGATAGATAGGTAGTTAGGTAGGTAGGTAGGTAGGTAGGTAGATAGATAGATAGATAGATAGATAGATAGATAGGCAGGCAGGAAGATACAGAGACATACAAGTCTCCTCCTCCTCCGTTAGATAAACAGACGGGCACACACATAGGCTAGCCTCTCCCATCCTCCTCTAGGCAGGCAATCAGGCAGGCAGTCAGACACACAGACACACTAGCGTCGGGGTGCGGTCTGTGGACAGGGATCAGCAGCGTTGACCAGGGGCAGGAGTGCCACTGGCGAGTCATAGCGTTTTATCCCATGTCCCACCCTGCCTTGCCTGGGGGTGGCATCCGCTCCCCCAAGTTCACCGGACTCAGACATTTGAAGTCTCCCTGCTTTGGGAGCGGGCGTGCTGAGGTCAGGGGAGGAGTTCAGCGGCAGATATGGAGGCGGCAGAGCAGCTAAGGGGGATGCCTCGGCGAGTCGATCATTTTCCTACCACCTCCCCCTCTCCTGGCCTCGGGGTGTCCTCTGCTACCCCAGGTGTGCGGGATTTAATTCTCCTTGTCAGCCAGGTCCTGGGAGGCTGCTGCGGTGATCTCTGGGTACAGGGACGTTGAGGGGAGCAGACTACATCGGGTGAGCCGATCAGGTTGCTCCCATCTCCACAAGGGCCTGGCCTGGAAACGGGCTCTCCTGCCCCGGGTTCACAGTATCCATGTTTCCATGTCAGCCTTCGCCCCGAAGGCGGGCCCGGTGTGATAAGGGGCTGCAGTGAGGAGGCGGGTCTGCCCCACCGAGCCCCTGTATTTGCTCAGATCTCCCCCTTGGCCGGTCCTAGGGTTGGTTTCTGCTACCCTAGGTACTCGAGGTGCACATCTCTGTGTTTTCCGGCTCCCGTGAAGCGGGTGTGGGGTGGGGTGCGGCGGGGGTCGGGCTGGGGCTTGGCGCGCGCAGCTATAGAAAGAGCAGAAGCGGCAGGCACGGGCTGCCCTGGCAAGCAAGCCTGTGGGTTCCCATCCATTGTCCCCCTCAGACTGCAATGGGGGCACCCTCTGTTGCTTCAGGGTGGCAATTGCCATCCCTCCAGGTGAGTCGAATACTGAGAGGCTTCCTCCATTAGACAGACAGAGAGACAAATAAATAGACAGTCAGACACACTAGCGTCTTCCTCCATTTAGACACAGCCATCTATCCTAACCTCCTCCTCCTCATCCATTATAGAGGGAGACAGAAACATAGACAGACAGACATGCACAAACACACACACACTAGCCTCCTCCTTCTCTTCCAATAGGTAGATAGGTAGATAGACAAACTAACCTCCTCCTCCAACAGACACACAAGTAAAAAGTCACACTTGGCTCCTGCTATGCCTCCACTTGATAGATAGAGAGATAGATAGATAGATAGATAGATAGATAGATAGATAGATAGTTTGATTGATAGATAGATAGGCAGGCCAATAGAGAGACCTACTCGCCGGCTGCTCCTCCGTTAGGTAAAACGACAGACACACACGTAGACTAGCCCCTCCCATTCTGAAACATCTAGGCCGTCAGGCTGGTAGTCAGACAGACGCACAATCTAGACATGGGTGCTCTGGGGAAGGGGTTTGACGGAAGCGACTGGGGAATAGGGTGCCACTGTCGAGCTAGAGGATATTCTCCCATGTCCCTAGCTGCCTTGCCTGGAGGAGGCATCCGCTCCCCCAAGTTCACGGGACTCAAACTTTTAAAGTCGCCCTGCTCCTGGGAGCGGGCGTGGTGAGGTCAGGGGAAGAGGTCGGCAGCAGAGGCGGAGACAGAGGCTGCACAGCAGCAAACGGGGATGCCTCGGCGGCTTGGTCATTTTCCTCCGAACTCCACCTCTTCTGCCCTCGGGGGGGCGGCCTCTGCTAACCCAGGGTTCCGGGATTAATTCTCCTGGTCAGCCAGGTCCTGGGATGCTGGTGAGGTGACTTCAGAGGACAGGGACGTCGTGGGGAGCGGACTGCCTCTGATCAGCCGATCAGTTTGCTCCCATCTCCACAGCCGCCTGGCCTGGGGGCGGCCTCTCCTGCCCCAGGTTCACCGTATGCATGTTTCCATGTCAGCGTCCGCCCTGGAGGCAGGCGCGGTGCGATCAGGGGCTGCAGTGAGTAGTCGGGGCTGCCCCACCGAGCCCCTGTTATTGCTCAGAGCTCCCCCTTGGCCGGTTCTAGGGTTGATCTCTGCTACCCTAGGTACACGAGCTGCACATCTTTGCGTTTCCCGGCTCCCGGGAGGCGGGCAGGGGTGGCCTGTGGGCGGGGCGGGGGCGGGGCGGGGGCGGAAACAAAGAGGGCAGAAGCAGGAGGCATGGGCTGCCCAGGCAAGCCTGTGGGTTTCCATCCAGTGTCCCCCTCAGCCTGCAGTTGGGGCGCCCCCTGCTGCTTCAGGGTGGCAGTTGCCATCCCCCCAGGTGGCACGAATACTGGGATTCTTCCTACAGTAGACACACAGAGAGACAAAGAAATAGACAGACAGACACACTAGCCTCTTCCTCCATTTAGAAACAGCCATATATCCTAACCTCCTCTTCCTCATGCATTCTATAGGTAGACACATACATACATAGGCAGACACCCACAGACACACACATACACACACTGGCGTCCTACTTCTCCTCACTTAATTAGGTAGTGAGACACACTAATCTCCTCCTCCATTAGATAATAGATCGAGAAACGCAATAGACTCTTCCTCATCCTCCATTAGATAGATAGTGAGATTGACTGATAAACACACTAGCCTCTTTGTTCTCCTGTAGAGGGACAGACAGATAGCCAGACACTTTGGAATCCTTCTTCTTCTCCATTAGATAATAATACAGACAGACTCACAGACACACAGACAGACAGACACACTAGTCTTCTCCTCCCCTGAGAGACAGAGAGATAGACACTGTAGCCTCCTTCTTCTCGATTAGATAAACGTACATATATAGATATCTGTTACACTGACAGAGAGACAGACATACTAGCTTACTCCCCCTCCATTAGATGCACACATAGACTGATACAAATATACAGTAGAATACCCCCCTTTACTTTCCGCTTCATTGATACACAGACCCGCACGCACACACAGACACACAGACACACACACACACACGGTAGCCTCCTCCTCTTCCTCAAATTCGAAGTTATGTAGATAGACACACTAACCTACTCCTCCAATACACAGACACATAAAAAGGCACACTAGCCTATAGGTATGCCTCCTTTAGATAGATAGGTAGTTAGGTAGGTAGGTAGGTAGATAGATAGATAGATAGATAGATAGATAGATAGATAGATAGGCAGGCAGGAAGATACAGAGACATACAAGTCTCCTCCTCCTCCGTTAGATAAACAGACGGGCACACACATAGGCTAGCCTCTCCCATCCTCCTCTAGGCAGGCAATCAGGCAGGCAGTCAGACACACAGACACACTAGCGTCGGGGTGCGGTCTGTGGACAGGGATCAGCAGCGTTGACCAGGGGCAGGAGTGCCACTGGCGAGTCATAGCGTTTTATCCCATGTCCCACCCTGCCTTGCCTGGGGGTGGCATCCGCTCCCCCAAGTTCACCGGACTCAGACATTTGAAGTCTCCCTGCTTTGGGAGCGGGCGTGCTGAGGTCAGGGGAGGAGTTCAGCGGCAGATATGGAGGCGGCAGAGCAGCTAAGGGGGATGCCTCGGCGAGTCGATCATTTTCCTACCACCTCCCCCTCTCCTGGCCTCGGGGTGTCCTCTGCTACCCCAGGTGTGCGGGATTTAATTCTCCTTGTCAGCCAGGTCCTGGGAGGCTGCTGCGGTGATCTCTGGGTACAGGGACGTTGAGGGGAGCAGACTACATCGGGTGAGCCGATCAGGTTGCTCCCATCTCCACAAGGGCCTGGCCTGGAAACGGGCTCTCCTGCCCCGGGTTCACAGTATCCATGTTTCCATGTCAGCCTTCGCCCCGAAGGCGGGCCCGGTGTGATAAGGGGCTGCAGTGAGGAGGCGGGTCTGCCCCACCGAGCCCCTGTATTTGCTCAGATCTCCCCCTTGGCCGGTCCTAGGGTTGGTTTCTGCTACCCTAGGTACTCGAGGTGCACATCTCTGTGTTTTCCGGCTCCCGTGAAGCGGGTGTGGGGTGGGGTGCGGCGGGGGTCGGGCTGGGGCTTGGCGCGCGCAGCTATAGAAAGAGCAGAAGCGGCAGGCACGGGCTGCCCTGGCAAGCCTGTGGGTTCCCATCCATTGTCCCCCTCAGACTGCAATGGGGCCACCCTCTGTTGCTTCAGGGTGGCAATTGCCATCCCTCCAGGTGAGTCGAATACTGAGAGGCTTCCTCCATTAGACAGACAGAGAGACAAATAAATAGACAGTCAGACACACTAGCGTCTTCCTCCATTTAGACACAGCCATCTATCCTAACCTCCTCCTCCTCATCCATTATAGAGGGAGACAGAAACATAGACAGACAGACATGCACAAACACACACACACTAGCCTCCTCCTTCTCTTCCAATAGGTAGATAGGTAGATAGACAAACTAACCTCCTCCTCCAACAGACACACAAGTAAAAAGTCACACTTGGCTCCTGCTATGCCTCCACTTGATAGATAGATAGATAGATAGATAGATAGATAGATAGATAGATAGATAGATAGATAGTTTGATTGATAGATAGATAGGCAGGCCAATAGAGAGACCTACTCGCCGGCTGCTCCTCCGTTAGGTAAAACGACAGACACACACGTAGACTAGCCCCTCCCATTCTGAAACATCTAGGCCGTCAGGCTGGTAGTCAGACAGACGCACAATCTAGACATGGGTGCTCTGGGGAAGGGGTTTGACGGAAGCGACTGGGGAATAGGGTGCCACTGTCGAGCTAGAGGATATTCTCCCATGTCCCTAGCTGCCTTGCCTGGAGGAGGCATCCGCTCCCCCAAGTTCACGGGACTCAAACTTTTAAAGTCGCCCTGCTCCTGGGAGCGGGCGTGGTGAGGTCAGGGGAAGAGGTCGGCAGCAGAGGCGGAGACAGAGGCTGCACAGCAGCAAACGGGGATGCCTCGGCGGCTTGGTCATTTTCCTCCGAACTCCACCTCTTCTGCCCTCGGGGGGGCGGCCTCTGCTAACCCAGGGTTCCGGGATTAATTCTCCTGGTCAGCCAGGTCCTGGGATGCTGGTGAGGTGACTTCAGAGGACAGGGACGTCGTGGGGAGCGGACTGCCTCTGATCAGCCGATCAGTTTGCTCCCATCTCCACAGCCGCCTGGCCTGGGGGCGGCCTCTCCTGCCCCAGGTTCACCGTATGCATGTTTCCATGTCAGCGTCCGCCCTGGAGGCAGGCGCGGTGCGATCAGGGGCTGCAGTGAGTAGTCGGGGCTGCCCCACCGAGCCCCTGTTATTGCTCAGAGCTCCCCCTTGGCCGGTTCTAGGGTTGATCTCTGCTACCCTAGGTACACGAGCTGCACATCTTTGCGTTTCCCGGCTCCCGGGAGGCGGGCAGGGGTGGCCTGTGGGCGGGGCGGGGGCGGGGCGGGGGCGGAAACAAAGAGGGCAGAAGCAGGAGGCATGGGCTGCCCAGGCAAGCCTGTGGGTTTCCATCCAGTGTCCCCCTCAGCCTGCAGTTGGGGCGCCCCCTGCTGCTTCAGGGTGGCAGTTGCCATCCCCCCAGGTGGCACGAATACTGGGATTCTTCCTACAGTAGACACACAGAGAGACAAAGAAATAGACAGACAGACACACTAGCCTCTTCCTCCATTTAGAAACAGCCATATATCCTAACCTCCTCTTCCTCATGCATTCTATAGGTAGACACATACATACATAGGCAGACACCCACAGACACACACATACACACACTGGCGTCCTACTTCTCCTCACTTAATTAGGTAGTGAGACACACTAATCTCCTCCTCCATTAGATAATAGATCGAGAAACGCAATAGACTCTTCCTCATCCTCCATTAGATAGATAGTGAGATTGACTGATAAACACACTAGCCTCTTTGTTCTCCTGTAGAGGGACAGACAGATAGCCAGACACTTTGGAATCCTTCTTCTTCTCCATTAGATAATAATACAGACAGACTCACAGACACACAGACAGACAGACACACTAGTCTTCTCCTCCCCTGAGAGACAGAGAGATAGACACTGTAGCCTCCTTCTTCTCGATTAGATAAACGTACATATATAGATATCTGTTACAGTGACAGAGAGACAGACATACTAGCTTACTCCCCCTCCATTAGATGCACACATAGACTGATACAAATATACAGTAGAATACCCCCCTTTACTTTCCGCTTCATTGATACACAGACCCGCACGCACACACAGACACACAGACACACACACACACACGGTAGCCTCCTCCTCTTCCTCAAATTCGAAGTTATGTAGATAGACACACTAACCTACTCCTCCAATACACAGACACATAAAAAGGCACACTAGCCTATAGGTATGCCTCCTTTAGATAGATAGGTAGTTAGGTAGGTAGGTAGGTAGGTAGGTAGATAGATAGATAGATAGATAGATAGATAGATAGATAGATAGGCAGGCAGGAAGATACAGAGACATACAAGTCTCCTCCTCCTCCGTTAGATAAACAGACGGGCACACACATAGGCTAGCCTCTCCCATCCTCCTCTAGGCAGGCAATCAGGCAGGCAGTCAGACAGACAGACACACTAGCGTCGGGGTGCGGTCTGTGGACAGGGATCAGCAGCGTTGACCAGGGGCAGGAGTGCCACTGGCGAGTCATAGCGTTTTATCCCATGTCCCACCCTGCCTTGCCTGGGGGTGGCATCCGCTCCCCCAAGTTCACCGGACTCAGACATTTGAAGTCTCCCTGCTTTGGGAGCGGGCGTGCTGAGGTCAGGGGAGGAGTTCAGCGGCAGATATGGAGGCGGCAGAGCAGCTAAGGGGGATGCCTCGGCGAGTCGATCATTTTCCTACCACCTCCCCCTCTCCTGGCCTCGGGGTGTCCTCTGCTACCCCAGGTGTGCGGGATTTAATTCTCCTTGTCAGCCAGGTCCTGGGAGGCTGCTGCGGTGATCTCTGGGTACAGGGACGTTGAGGGGAGCAGACTACATCGGGTGAGCCGATCAGGTTGCTCCCATCTCCACAAGGGCCTGGCCTGGAAACGGGCTCTCCTGCCCCGGGTTCACAGTATCCATGTTTCCATGTCAGCCTTCGCCCCGAAGGCGGGCCCGGTGTGATAAGGGGCTGCAGTGAGGAGGCGGGTCTGCCCCACCGAGCCCCTGTATTTGCTCAGATCTCCCCCTTGGCCGGTCCTAGGGTTGGTTTCTGCTACCCTAGGTACTCGAGGTGCACATCTCTGTGTTTTCCGGCTCCCGTGAAGCGGGTGTGGGGTGGGGTGCGGCGGGGGTCGGGCTGGGGCTTGGCGCGCGCAGCTATAGAAAGAGCAGAAGCGGCAGGCACGGGCTGCCCTGGCAAGCCTGTGGGTTCCCATCCATTGTCCCCCTCAGACTGCAATGGGGCCACCCTCTGTTGCTTCAGGGTGGCAATTGCCATCCCTCCAGGTGAGTCGAATACTGAGAGGCTTCCTCCATTAGACAGACAGAGAGACAAATAAATAGACAGTCAGACACACTAGCGTCTTCCTCCATTTAGACACAGCCATCTATCCTAACCTCCTCCTCCTCATCCATTATAGAGGGAGACAGAAACATAGACAGACAGACATGCACAAACACACACACACTAGCCTCCTCCTTCTCTTCCAATAGGTAGATAGGTAGATAGACAAACTAACCTCCTCCTCCAACAGACACACAAGTAAAAAGTCACACTTGGCTCCTGCTATGCCTCCACTTGATAGATAGATAGATAGATAGATAGATAGATAGATAGATAGATAGATAGTTTGATTGATAGATAGATAGGCAGGCCAATAGAGAGACCTACTCGCCGGCTGCTCCTCCGTTAGGTAAAACGACAGACACACACGTAGACTAGCCCCTCCCATTCTGAAACATCTAGGCCGTCAGGCTGGTAGTCAGACAGACGCACAATCTAGACATGGGTGCTCTGGGGAAGGGGTTTGACGGAAGCGACTGGGGAATAGGGTGCCACTGTCGAGCTAGAGGATATTCTCCCATGTCCCTAGCTGCCTTGCCTGGAGGAGGCATCCGCTCCCCCAAGTTCACGGGACTCAAACTTTTAAAGTCGCCCTGCTCCTGGGAGCGGGCGTGGTGAGGTCAGGGGAAGAGGTCGGCAGCAGAGGCGGAGACAGAGGCTGCACAGCAGCAAACGGGGATGCCTCGGCGGCTTGGTCATTTTCCTCCGAACTCCACCTCTTCTGCCCTCGGGGGGGCGGCCTCTGCTAACCCAGGGTTCCGGGATTAATTCTCCTGGTCAGCCAGGTCCTGGGATGCTGGTGAGGTGACTTCAGAGGACAGGGACGTCGTGGGGAGCGGACTGCCTCTGATCAGCCGATCAGTTTGCTCCCATCTCCACAGCCGCCTGGCCTGGGGGCGGCCTCTCCTGCCCCAGGTTCACCGTATGCATGTTTCCATGTCAGCGTCCGCCCTGGAGGCAGGCGCGGTGCGATCAGGGGCTGCAGTGAGTAGTCGGGGCTGCCCCACCGAGCCCCTGTTATTGCTCAGAGCTCCCCCTTGGCCGGTTCTAGGGTTGATCTCTGCTACCCTAGGTACACGAGCTGCACATCTTTGCGTTTCCCGGCTCCCGGGAGGCGGGCAGGGGTGGCCTGTGGGCGGGGCGGGGGCGGGGCGGGGGCGGAAACAAAGAGGGCAGAAGCAGGAGGCATGGGCTGCCCAGGCAAGCCTGTGGGTTTCCATCCAGTGTCCCCCTCAGCCTGCAGTTGGGGCGCCCCCTGCTGCTTCAGGGTGGCAGTTGCCATCCCCCCAGGTGGCACGAATACTGGGATTCTTCCTACAGTAGACACACAGAGAGACAAAGAAATAGACAGACAGACACACTAGCCTCTTCCTCCATTTAGAAACAGCCATATATCCTAACCTCCTCTTCCTCATGCATTCTATAGGTAGACACATACATACATAGGCAGACACCCACAGACACACACATACACACACTGGCGTCCTACTTCTCCTCACTTAATTAGGTAGTGAGACACACTAATCTCCTCCTCCATTAGATAATAGATCGAGAAACGCAATAGACTCTTCCTCATCCTCCATTAGATAGATAGTGAGATTGACTGATAAACACACTAGCCTCTTTGTTCTCCTGTAGAGGGACAGACAGATAGCCAGACACTTTGGAATCCTTCTTCTTCTCCATTAGATAATAATACAGACAGACTCACAGACACACAGACAGACAGACACACTAGTCTTCTCCTCCCCTGAGAGACAGAGAGATAGACACTGTAGCCTCCTTCTTCTCGATTAGATAAACGTACATATATAGATATCTGTTACAGTGACAGAGAGACAGACATACTAGCTTACTCCCCCTCCATTAGATGCACACATAGACTGATACAAATATACAGTAGAATACCCCCCTTTACTTTCCGCTTCATTGATACACAGACCCGCACGCACACACAGACACACAGACACACACACACACACGGTAGCCTCCTCCTCTTCCTCAAATTCGAAGTTATGTAGATAGACACACTAACCTACTCCTCCAATACACAGACACATAAAAAGGCACACTAGCCTATAGGTATGCCTCCTTTAGATAGATAGGTAGTTAGGTAGGTAGGTAGGTAGGTAGGTAGATAGATAGATAGATAGATAGATAGATAGATAGATAGATAGATAGATAGGCAGGCAGGAAGATACAGAGACATACAAGTCTCCTCCTCCTCCGTTAGATAAACAGACGGGCACACACATAGGCTAGCCTCTCCCATCCTCCTCTAGGCAGGCAATCAGGCAGGCAGTCAGACAGACAGACACACTAGCGTCGGGGTGCGGTCTGTGGACAGGGATCAGCAGCGTTGACCAGGGGCAGGAGTGCCACTGGCGAGTCATAGCGTTTTATCCCATGTCCCACCCTGCCTTGCCTGGGGGTGGCATCCGCTCCCCCAAGTTCACCGGACTCAGACATTTGAAGTCTCCCTGCTTTGGGAGCGGGCGTGCTGAGGTCAGGGGAGGAGTTCAGCGGCAGATATGGAGGCGGCAGAGCAGCTAAGGGGGATGCCTCGGCGAGTCGATCATTTTCCTACCACCTCCCCCTCTCCTGGCCTCGGGGTGTCCTCTGCTACCCCAGGTGTGCGGGATTTAATTCTCCTTGTCAGCCAGGTCCTGGGAGGCTGCTGCGGTGATCTCTGGGTACAGGGACGTTGAGGGGAGCAGACTACATCGGGTGAGCCGATCAGGTTGCTCCCATCTCCACAAGGGCCTGGCCTGGAAACGGGCTCTCCTGCCCCGGGTTCACAGTATCCATGTTTCCATGTCAGCCTTCGCCCCGAAGGCGGGCCCGGTGTGATAAGGGGCTGCAGTGAGGAGGCGGGTCTGCCCCACCGAGCCCCTGTATTTGCTCAGATCTCCCCCTTGGCCGGTCCTAGGGTTGGTTTCTGCTACCCTAGGTACTCGAGGTGCACATCTCTGTGTTTTCCGGCTCCCGTGAAGCGGGTGTGGGGTGGGGTGCGGCGGGGGTCGGGCTGGGGCTTGGCGCGCGCAGCTATAGAAAGAGCAGAAGCGGCAGGCACGGGCTGCCCTGGCAAGCCTGTGGGTTCCCATCCATTGTCCCCCTCAGACTGCAATGGGGCCACCCTCTGTTGCTTCAGGGTGGCAATTGCCATCCCTCCAGGTGAGTCGAATACTGAGAGGCTTCCTCCATTAGACAGACAGAGAGACAAATAAATAGACAGTCAGACACACTAGCGTCTTCCTCCATTTAGACACAGCCATCTATCCTAACCTCCTCCTCCTCATCCATTATAGAGGGAGACAGAAACATAGACAGACAGACATGCACAAACACACACACACTAGCCTCCTCCTTCTCTTCCAATAGGTAGATAGGTAGATAGACAAACTAACCTCCTCCTCCAACAGACACACAAGTAAAAAGTCACACTTGGCTCCTGCTATGCCTCCACTTGATAGATAGATAGATAGATAGATAGATAGATAGATAGATAGATAGATAGATAGATAGTTTGATTGATAGATAGATAGGCAGGCCAATAGAGAGACCTACTCGCCGGCTGCTCCTCCGTTAGGTAAAACGACAGACACACACGTAGACTAGCCCCTCCCATTCTGAAACATCTAGGCCGTCAGGCTGGTAGTCAGACAGACGCACAATCTAGACATGGGTGCTCTGGGGAAGGGGTTTGACGGAAGCGACTGGGGAATAGGGTGCCACTGTCGAGCTAGAGGATATTCTCCCATGTCCCTAGCTGCCTTGCCTGGAGGAGGCATCCGCTCCCCCAAGTTCACGGGACTCAAACTTTTAAAGTCGCCCTGCTCCTGGGAGCGGGCGTGGTGAGGTCAGGGGAAGAGGTCGGCAGCAGAGGCGGAGACAGAGGCTGCACAGCAGCAAACGGGGATGCCTCGGCGGCTTGGTCATTTTCCTCCGAACTCCACCTCTTCTGCCCTCGGGGGGGCGGCCTCTGCTAACCCAGGGTTCCGGGATTAATTCTCCTGGTCAGCCAGGTCCTGGGATGCTGGTGAGGTGACTTCAGAGGACAGGGACGTCGTGGGGAGCGGACTGCCTCTGATCAGCCGATCAGTTTGCTCCCATCTCCACAGCCGCCTGGCCTGGGGGCGGCCTCTCCTGCCCCAGGTTCACCGTATGCATGTTTCCATGTCAGCGTCCGCCCTGGAGGCAGGCGCGGTGCGATCAGGGGCTGCAGTGAGTAGTCGGGGCTGCCCCACCGAGCCCCTGTTATTGCTCAGAGCTCCCCCTTGGCCGGTTCTAGGGTTGATCTCTGCTACCCTAGGTACACGAGCTGCACATCTTTGCGTTTCCCGGCTCCCGGGAGGCGGGCAGGGGTGGCCTGTGGGCGGGGCGGGGGCGGGGCGGGGGCGGAAACAAAGAGGGCAGAAGCAGGAGGCATGGGCTGCCCAGGCAAGCCTGTGGGTTTCCATCCAGTGTCCCCCTCAGCCTGCAGTTGGGGCGCCCCCTGCTGCTTCAGGGTGGCAGTTGCCATCCCCCCAGGTGGCACGAATACTGGGATTCTTCCTACAGTAGACACACAGAGAGACAAAGAAATAGACAGACAGACACACTAGCCTCTTCCTCCATTTAGAAACAGCCATATATCCTAAGCTCCTCTTCCTCATGCATTCTATAGGTAGACACATACATACATAGGCAGACACCCACAGACACACACATACACACACTGGCGTCCTACTTCTCCTCACTTAATTAGGTAGTGAGACACACTAATCTCCTCCTCCATTAGATAATAGATCGAGAAACGCAATAGACTCTTCCTCATCCTCCATTAGATAGATAGTGAGATTGACTGATAAACACACTAGCCTCTTTGTTCTCCTGTAGAGGGACAGACAGATAGCCAGACACTTTGGAATCCTTCTTCTTCTCCATTAGATAATAATACAGACAGACTCACAGACACACAGACAGACAGACACACTAGTCTTCTCCTCCCCTGAGAGACAGAGAGATAGACACTGTAGCCTCCTTCTTCTCGATTAGATAAACGTACATATATAGATATCTGTTACAGTGACAGAGAGACAGACATACTAGCTTACTCCCCCTCCATTAGATGCACACATAGACTGATACAAATATACAGTAGAATACCCCCCTTTACTTTCCGCTTCATTGATACACAGACCCGCACGCACACACAGACACACAGACACACACACACACACGGTAGCCTCCTCCTCTTCCTCAAATTCGAAGTTATGTAGATAGACACACTAACCTACTCCTCCAATACACAGACACATAAAAAGGCACACTAGCCTATAGGTATGCCTCTTTAGATAGATAGGTAGTTAGGTAGGTAGGTAGGTAGGTAGGTAGATAGATAGATAGATAGATAGATAGATAGATAGGCAGGCAGGAAGATACAGAGACATACAAGTCTCCTCCTCCTCCGTTAGATAAACAGACGGGCACACACATAGGCTAGCCTCTCCCATCCTCCTCTAGGCAGGCAATCAGGCAGGCAGTCAGACAGACAGACACACTAGCGTCGGGGTGCGGTCTGTGGACAGGGATCAGCAGCGTTGACCAGGGGCAGGAGTGCCACTGGCGAGTCATAGCGTTTTATCCCATGTCCCACCCTGCCTTGCCTGGGGGTGGCATCCGCTCCCCCAAGTTCACCGGACTCAGACATTTGAAGTCTCCCTGCTTTGGGAGCGGGCGTGCTGAGGTCAGGGGAGGAGTTCAGCGGCAGACATGGAGGCGGCAGAGCAGCTAAGGGGGATGCCTCGGCGAGTCGATCATTTTCCTACCACCTCCCCCTCTCCTGGCCTCGGGGTGTCCTCTGCTACCCCAGGTGTGCGGGATTTAATTCTCCTTGTCAGCCAGGTCCTGGGAGGCTGCTGCGGTGATCTCTGGGTACAGGGACGTTGAGGGGAGCAGACTACATCGGGTGAGCCGATCAGGTTGCTCCCATCTCCACAAGGGCCTGGCCTGGAAACGGGCTCTCCTGCCCCGGGTTCACAGTATCCATGTTTCCATGTCAGCCTTCGCCCCGAAGGCGGGCCCGGTGTGATAAGGGGCTGCAGTGAGGAGGCGGGTCTGCCCCACCGAGCCCCTGTATTTGCTCAGATCTCCCCCTTGGCCGGTCCTAGGGTTGGTTTCTGCTACCCTAGGTACTCGAGGTGCACATCTCTGTGTTTTCCGGCTCCCGTGAAGCGGGTGTGGGGTGGGGTGCGGCGGGGGTCGGGCTGGGGCTTGGCGCGCGCAGCTATAGAAAGAGCAGAAGCGGCAGGCACGGGCTGCCCTGGCAAGCCTGTGGGTTCCCATCCATTGTCCCCCTCAGACTGCAATGGGGCCACCCTCTGTTGCTTCAGGGTGGCAATTGCCATCCCTCCAGGTGAGTCGAATACTGAGAGGCTTCCTCCATTAGACAGACAGAGAGACAAATAAATAGACAGTCAGACACACTAGCGTCTTCCTCCATTTAGACACAGCCATCTATCCTAACCTCCTCCTCCTCATCCATTATAGAGGGAGACAGAAACATAGACAGACAGACATGCACAAACACACACACACTAGCCTCCTCCTTCTCTTCCAATAGGTAGATAGGTAGATAGACAAACTAACCTCCTCCTCCAACAGACACACAAGTAAAAAGTCACACTTGGCTCCTGCTATGCCTCCACTTGATAGATAGATAGATAGATAGATAGATAGATAGATAGATAGATAGATAGATAGTTTGATTGATAGATAGATAGGCAGGCCAATAGAGAGACCTACTCGCCGGCTGCTCCTCCGTTAGGTAAAACGACAGACACACACGTAGACTAGCCCCTCCCATTCTGAAACATCTAGGCCGTCAGGCTGGTAGTCAGACAGACGCACAATCTAGACATGGGTGCTCTGGGGAAGGGGTTTGACGGAAGCGACTGGGGAATAGGGTGCCACTGTCGAGCTAGAGGATATTCTCCCATGTCCCTAGCTGCCTTGCCTGGAGGAGGCATCCGCTCCCCCAAGTTCACGGGACTCAAACTTTTAAAGTCGCCCTGCTCCTGGGAGCGGGCGTGGTGAGGTCAGGGGAAGAGGTCGGCAGCAGAGGCGGAGACAGAGGCTGCACAGCAGCAAACGGGGATGCCTCGGCGGCTTGGTCATTTTCCTCCGAACTCCACCTCTTCTGCCCTCGGGGGGGCGGCCTCTGCTAACCCAGGGTTCCGGGATTAATTCTCCTGGTCAGCCAGGTCCTGGGATGCTGGTGAGGTGACTTCAGAGGACAGGGACGTCGTGGGGAGCGGACTGCCTCTGATCAGCCGATCAGTTTGCTCCCATCTCCACAGCCGCCTGGCCTGGGGGCGGCCTCTCCTGCCCCAGGTTCACCGTATGCATGTTTCCATGTCAGCGTCCGCCCTGGAGGCAGGCGCGGTGCGATCAGGGGCTGCAGTGAGTAGTCGGGGCTGCCCCACCGAGCCCCTGTTATTGCTCAGAGCTCCCCCTTGGCCGGTTCTAGGGTTGATCTCTGCTACCCTAGGTACACGAGCTGCACATCTTTGCGTTTCCCGGCTCCCGGGAGGCGGGCAGGGGTGGCCTGTGGGCGGGGCGGGGGCGGGGCGGGGGCGGAAACAAAGAGGGCAGAAGCAGGAGGCATGGGCTGCCCAGGCAAGCCTGTGGGTTTCCATCCAGTGTCCCCCTCAGCCTGCAGTTGGGGCGCCCCCTGCTGCTTCAGGGTGGCAGTTGCCATCCCCCCAGGTGGCACGAATACTGGGATTCTTCCTACAGTAGACACACAGAGAGACAAAGAAATAGACAGACAGACACACTAGCCTCTTCCTCCATTTAGAAACAGCCATATATCCTAACCTCCTCTTCCTCATGCATTCTATAGGTAGACACATACATACATAGGCAGACACCCACAGACACACACATACACACACTGGCGTCCTACTTCTCCTCACTTAATTAGGTAGTGAGACACACTAATCTCCTCCTCCATTAGATAATAGATCGAGAAACGCAATAGACTCTTCCTCATCCTCCATTAGATAGATAGTGAGATTGACTGATAAACACACTAGCCTCTTTGTTCTCCTGTAGAGGGACAGACAGATAGCCAGACACTTTGGAATCCTTCTTCTTCTCCATTAGATAATAATACAGACAGACTCACAGACACACAGACAGACAGACACACTAGTCTTCTCCTCCCCTGAGAGACAGAGAGATAGACACTGTAGCCTCCTTCTTCTCGATTAGATAAACGTACATATATAGATATCTGTTACACTGACAGAGAGACAGACATACTAGCTTACTCCCCCTCCATTAGATGCACACATAGACTGATACAAATATACAGTAGAATACCCCCCTTTACTTTCCGCTTCATTGATACACAGACCCGCACGCACACACAGACACACAGACACACACACACACACGGTAGCCTCCTCCTCTTCCTCAAATTCGAAGTTATGTAGATAGACACACTAACCTACTCCTCCAATACACAGACACATAAAAAGGCACACTAGCCTATAGGTATGCCTCCTTTAGATAGATAGGTAGTTAGGTAGGTAGGTAGGTAGGTAGGTAGATAGATAGATAGATAGATAGATAGATAGATAGATAGATAGGCAGGCAGGAAGATACAGAGACATACAAGTCTCCTCCTCCTCCGTTAGATAAACAGACGGGCACACACATAGGCTAGCCTCTCCCATCCTCCTCTAGGCAGGCAATCAGGCAGGCAGTCAGACAGACAGACACACTAGCGTCGGGGTGCGGTCTGTGGACAGGGATCAGCAGCGTTGACCAGGGGCAGGAGTGCCACTGGCGAGTCATAGCGTTTTATCCCATGTCCCACCCTGCCTTGCCTGGGGGTGGCATCCGCTCCCCCAAGTTCACCGGACTCAGACATTTGAAGTCTCCCTGCTTTGGGAGCGGGCGTGCTGAGGTCAGGGGAGGAGTTCAGCGGCAGATATGGAGGCGGCAGAGCAGCTAAGGGGGATGCCTCGGCGAGTCGATCATTTTCCTACCACCTCCCCCTCTCCTGGCCTCGGGGTGTCCTCTGCTACCCCAGGTGTGCGGGATTTAATTCTCCTTGTCAGCCAGGTCCTGGGAGGCTGCTGCGGTGATCTCTGGGTACAGGGACGTTGAGGGGAGCAGACTACATCGGGTGAGCCGATCAGGTTGCTCCCATCTCCACAAGGGCCTGGCCTGGAAACGGGCTCTCCTGCCCCGGGTTCACAGTATCCATGTTTCCATGTCAGCCTTCGCCCCGAAGGCGGGCCCGGTGTGATAAGGGGCTGCAGTGAGGAGGCGGGTCTGCCCCACCGAGCCCCTGTATTTGCTCAGATCTCCCCCTTGGCCGGTCCTAGGGTTGGTTTCTGCTACCCTAGGTACTCGAGGTGCACATCTCTGTGTTTTCCGGCTCCCGTGAAGCGGGTGTGGGGTGGGGTGCGGCGGGGGTCGGGCTGGGGCTTGGCGCGCGCAGCTATAGAAAGAGCAGAAGCGGCAGGCACGGGCTGCCCTGGCAAGCCTGTGGGTTCCCATCCATTGTCCCCCTCAGACTGCAATGGGGCCACCCTCTGTTGCTTCAGGGTGGCAATTGCCATCCCTCCAGGTGAGTCGAATACTGAGAGGCTTCCTCCATTAGACAGACAGAGAGACAAATAAATAGACAGTCAGACACACTAGCGTCTTCCTCCATTTAGACACAGCCATCTATCCTAACCTCCTCCTCCTCATCCATTATAGAGGGAGACAGAAACATAGACAGACAGACATGCACAAACACACACACACTAGCCTCCTCCTTCTCTTCCAATAGGTAGATAGGTAGATAGACAAACTAACCTCCTCCTCCAACAGACACACAAGTAAAAAGTCACACTTGGCTCCTGCTATGCCTCCACTTGATAGATAGATAGATAGATAGATAGATAGATAGATAGATAGATAGATAGATAGATAGTTTGATTGATAGATAGATAGGCAGGCCAATAGAGAGACCTACTCGCCGGCTGCTCCTCCGTTAGGTAAAACGACAGACACACACGTAGACTAGCCCCTCCCATTCTGAAACATCTAGGCCGTCAGGCTGGTAGTCAGACAGACGCACAATCTAGACATGGGTGCTCTGGGGAAGGGGTTTGACGGAAGCGACTGGGGAATAGGGTGCCACTGTCGAGCTAGAGGATATTCTCCCATGTCCCTAGCTGCCTTGCCTGGAGGAGGCATCCGCTCCCCCAAGTTCACGGGACTCAAACTTTTAAAGTCGCCCTGCTCCTGGGAGCGGGCGTGGTGAGGTCAGGGGAAGAGGTCGGCAGCAGAGGCGGAGACAGAGGCTGCACAGCAGCAAACGGGGATGCCTCGGCGGCTTGGTCATTTTCCTCCGAACTCCACCTCTTCTGCCCTCGGGGGGGCGGCCTCTGCTAACCCAGGGTTCCGGGATTAATTCTCCTGGTCAGCCAGGTCCTGGGATGCTGGTGAGGTGACTTCAGAGGACAGGGACGTCGTGGGGAGCGGACTGCCTCTGATCAGCCGATCAGTTTGCTCCCATCTCCACAGCCGCCTGGCCTGGGGGCGGCCTCTCCTGCCCCAGGTTCACCGTATGCATGTTTCCATGTCAGCGTCCGCCCTGGAGGCAGGCGCGGTGCGATCAGGGGCTGCAGTGAGTAGTCGGGGCTGCCCCACCGAGCCCCTGTTATTGCTCAGAGCTCCCCCTTGGCCGGTTCTAGGGTTGATCTCTGCTACCCTAGGTACACGAGCTGCACATCTTTGCGTTTCCCGGCTCCCGGGAGGCGGGCAGGGGTGGCCTGTGGGCGGGGCGGGGGCGGGGCGGGGGCGGAAACAAAGAGGGCAGAAGCAGGAGGCATGGGCTGCCCAGGCAAGCCTGTGGGTTTCCATCCAGTGTCCCCCTCAGCCTGCAGTTGGGGCGCCCCCTGCTGCTTCAGGGTGGCAGTTGCCATCCCCCCAGGTGGCACGAATACTGGGATTCTTCCTACAGTAGACACACAGAGAGACAAAGAAATAGACAGACAGACACACTAGCCTCTTCCTCCATTTAGAAACAGCCATATATCCTAAGCTCCTCTTCCTCATGCATTCTATAGGTAGACACATACATACATAGGCAGACACCCACAGACACACACATACACACACTGGCGTCCTACTTCTCCTCACTTAATTAGGTAGTGAGACACACTAATCTCCTCCTCCATTAGATAATAGATCGAGAAACGCAATAGACTCTTCCTCATCCTCCATTAGATAGATAGTGAGATTGACTGATAAACACACTAGCCTCTTTGTTCTCCTGTAGAGGGACAGACAGATAGCCAGACACTTTGGAATCCTTCTTCTTCTCCATTAGATAATAATACAGACAGACTCACAGACACACAGACAGACAGACACACTAGTCTTCTCCTCCCCTGAGAGACAGAGAGATAGACACTGTAGCCTCCTTCTTCTCGATTAGATAAACGTACATATATAGATATCTGTTACAGTGACAGAGAGACAGACATACTAGCTTACTCCCCCTCCATTAGATGCACACATAGACTGATACAAATATACAGTAGAATACCCCCCTTTACTTTCCGCTTCATTGATACACAGACCCGCACGCACACACAGACACACAGACACACACACACACACGGTAGCCTCCTCCTCTTCCTCAAATTCGAAGTTATGTAGATAGACACACTAACCTACTCCTCCAATACACAGACACATAAAAAGGCACACTAGCCTATAGGTATGCCTCTTTAGATAGATAGGTAGTTAGGTAGGTAGGTAGGTAGGTAGGTAGATAGATAGATAGATAGATAGATAGATAGATAGGCAGGCAGGAAGATACAGAGACATACAAGTCTCCTCCTCCTCCGTTAGATAAACAGACGGGCACACACATAGGCTAGCCTCTCCCATCCTCCTCTAGGCAGGCAATCAGGCAGGCAGTCAGACAGACAGACACACTAGCGTCGGGGTGCGGTCTGTGGACAGGGATCAGCAGCGTTGACCAGGGGCAGGAGTGCCACTGGCGAGTCATAGCGTTTTATCCCATGTCCCACCCTGCCTTGCCTGGGGGTGGCATCCGCTCCCCCAAGTTCACCGGACTCAGACATTTGAAGTCTCCCTGCTTTGGGAGCGGGCGTGCTGAGGTCAGGGGAGGAGTTCAGCGGCAGACATGGAGGCGGCAGAGCAGCTAAGGGGGATGCCTCGGCGAGTCGATCATTTTCCTACCACCTCCCCCTCTCCTGGCCTCGGGGTGTCCTCTGCTACCCCAGGTGTGCGGGATTTAATTCTCCTTGTCAGCCAGGTCCTGGGAGGCTGCTGCGGTGATCTCTGGGTACAGGGACGTTGAGGGGAGCAGACTACATCGGGTGAGCCGATCAGGTTGCTCCCATCTCCACAAGGGCCTGGCCTGGAAACGGGCTCTCCTGCCCCGGGTTCACAGTATCCATGTTTCCATGTCAGCCTTCGCCCCGAAGGCGGGCCCGGTGTGATAAGGGGCTGCAGTGAGGAGGCGGGTCTGCCCCACCGAGCCCCTGTATTTGCTCAGATCTCCCCCTTGGCCGGTCCTAGGGTTGGTTTCTGCTACCCTAGGTACTCGAGGTGCACATCTCTGTGTTTTCCGGCTCCCGTGAAGCGGGTGTGGGGTGGGGTGCGGCGGGGGTCGGGCTGGGGCTTGGCGCGCGCAGCTATAGAAAGAGCAGAAGCGGCAGGCACGGGCTGCCCTGGCAAGCCTGTGGGTTCCCATCCATTGTCCCCCTCAGACTGCAATGGGGCCACCCTCTGTTGCTTCAGGGTGGCAATTGCCATCCCTCCAGGTGAGTCGAATACTGAGAGGCTTCCTCCATTAGACAGACAGAGAGACAAATAAATAGACAGTCAGACACACTAGCGTCTTCCTCCATTTAGACACAGCCATCTATCCTAACCTCCTCCTCCTCATCCATTATAGAGGGAGACAGAAACATAGACAGACAGACATGCACAAACACACACACACTAGCCTCCTCCTTCTCTTCCAATAGGTAGATAGGTAGATAGACAAACTAACCTCCTCCTCCAACAGACACACAAGTAAAAAGTCACACTTGGCTCCTGCTATGCCTCCACTTGATAGATAGATAGATAGATAGATAGATAGATAGATAGATAGATAGATAGATAGATAGATAGTTTGATTGATAGATAGATAGGCAGGCCAATAGAGAGACCTACTCGCCGGCTGCTCCTCCGTTAGGTAAAACGACAGACACACACGTAGACTAGCCCCTCCCATTCTGAAACATCTAGGCCGTCAGGCTGGTAGTCAGACAGACGCACAATCTAGACATGGGTGCTCTGGGGAAGGGGTTTGACGGAAGCGACTGGGGAATAGGGTGCCACTGTCGAGCTAGAGGATATTCTCCCATGTCCCTAGCTGCCTTGCCTGGAGGAGGCATCCGCTCCCCCAAGTTCACGGGACTCAAACTTTTAAAGTCGCCCTGCTCCTGGGAGCGGGCGTGGTGAGGTCAGGGGAAGAGGTCGGCAGCAGAGGCGGAGACAGAGGCTGCACAGCAGCAAACGGGGATGCCTCGGCGGCTTGGTCATTTTCCTCCGAACTCCACCTCTTCTGCCCTCGGGGGGGCGGCCTCTGCTAACCCAGGGTTCCGGGATTAATTCTCCTGGTCAGCCAGGTCCTGGGATGCTGGTGAGGTGACTTCAGAGGACAGGGACGTCGTGGGGAGCGGACTGCCTCTGATCAGCCGATCAGTTTGCTCCCATCTCCACAGCCGCCTGGCCTGGGGGCGGCCTCTCCTGCCCCAGGTTCACCGTATGCATGTTTCCATGTCAGCGTCCGCCCTGGAGGCAGGCGCGGTGCGATCAGGGGCTGCAGTGAGTAGTCGGGGCTGCCCCACCGAGCCCCTGTTATTGCTCAGAGCTCCCCCTTGGCCGGTTCTAGGGTTGATCTCTGCTACCCTAGGTACACGAGCTGCACATCTTTGCGTTTCCCGGCTCCCGGGAGGCGGGCAGGGGTGGCCTGTGGGCGGGGCGGGGGCGGGGCGGGGGCGGAAACAAAGAGGGCAGAAGCAGGAGGCATGGGCTGCCCAGGCAAGCCTGTGGGTTTCCATCCAGTGTCCCCCTCAGCCTGCAGTTGGGGCGCCCCCTGCTGCTTCAGGGTGGCAGTTGCCATCCCCCCAGGTGGCACGAATACTGGGATTCTTCCTACAGTAGACACACAGAGAGACAAAGAAATAGACAGACAGACACACTAGCCTCTTCCTCCATTTAGAAACAGCCATATATCCTAAGCTCCTCTTCCTCATGCATTCTATAGGTAGACACATACATACATAGGCAGACACCCACAGACACACACATACACACACTGGCGTCCTACTTCTCCTCACTTAATTAGGTAGTGAGACACACTAATCTCCTCCTCCATTAGATAATAGATCGAGAAACGCAATAGACTCTTCCTCATCCTCCATTAGATAGATAGTGAGATTGACTGATAAACACACTAGCCTCTTTGTTCTCCTGTAGAGGGACAGACAGATAGCCAGACACTTTGGAATCCTTCTTCTTCTCCATTAGATAATAATACAGACAGACTCACAGACACACAGACAGACAGACACACTAGTCTTCTCCTCCCCTGAGAGACAGAGAGATAGACACTGTAGCCTCCTTCTTCTCGATTAGATAAACGTACATATATAGATATCTGTTACAGTGACAGAGAGACAGACATACTAGCTTACTCCCCCTCCATTAGATGCACACATAGACTGATACAAATATACAGTAGAATACCCCCCTTTACTTTCCGCTTCATTGATACACAGACCCGCACGCACACACAGACACACAGACACACACACACACACGGTAGCCTCCTCCTCTTCCTCAAATTCGAAGTTATGTAGATAGACACACTAACCTACTCCTCCAATACACAGACACATAAAAAGGCACACTAGCCTATAGGTATGCCTCTTTAGATAGATAGGTAGTTAGGTAGGTAGGTAGGTAGGTAGGTAGATAGATAGATAGATAGATAGATAGATAGATAGATAGATAGATAGGCAGGCAGGAAGATACAGAGACATACAAGTCTCCTCCTCCTCCGTTAGATAAACAGACGGGCACACACATAGGCTAGCCTCTCCCATCCTCCTCTAGGCAGGCAATCAGGCAGGCAGTCAGACACACAGACACACTAGCGTCGGGGTGCGGTCTGTGGACAGGGATCAGCAGCGTTGACCAGGGGCAGGAGTGCCACTGGCGAGTCATAGCGTTTTATCCCATGTCCCACCCTGCCTTGCCTGGGGGTGGCATCCGCTCCCCCAAGTTCACCGGACTCAGACATTTGAAGTCTCCCTGCTTTGGGAGCGGGCGTGCTGAGGTCAGGGGAGGAGTTCAGCGGCAGACATGGAGGCGGCAGAGCAGCTAAGGGGGATGCCTCGGCGAGTCGATCATTTTCCTACCACCTCCCCCTCTCCTGGCCTCGGGGTGTCCTCTGCTACCCCAGGTGTGCGGGATTTAATTCTCCTTGTCAGCCAGGTCCTGGGAGGCTGCTGCGGTGATCTCTGGGTACAGGGACGTTGAGGGGAGCAGACTACATCGGGTGAGCCGATCAGGTTGCTCCCATCTCCACAAGGGCCTGGCCTGGAAACGGGCTCTCCTGCCCCGGGTTCACAGTATCCATGTTTCCATGTCAGCCTTCGCCCCGAAGGCGGGCCCGGTGTGATAAGGGGCTGCAGTGAGGAGGCGGGTCTGCCCCACCGAGCCCCTGTATTTGCTCAGATCTCCCCCTTGGCCGGTCCTAGGGTTGGTTTCTGCTACCCTAGGTACTCGAGGTGCACATCTCTGTGTTTTCCGGCTCCCGTGAAGCGGGTGTGGGGTGGGGTGCGGCGGGGGTCGGGCTGGGGCTTGGCGCGCGCAGCTATAGAAAGAGCAGAAGCGGCAGGCACGGGCTGCCCTGGCAAGCCTGTGGGTTCCCATCCATTGTCCCCCTCAGACTGCAATGGGGCCACCCTCTGTTGCTTCAGGGTGGCAATTGCCATCCCTCCAGGTGAGTCGAATACTGAGAGGCTTCCTCCATTAGACAGACAGAGAGACAAATAAATAGACAGTCAGACACACTAGCGTCTTCCTCCATTTAGACACAGCCATCTATCCTAACCTCCTCCTCCTCATCCATTATAGAGGGAGACAGAAACATAGACAGACAGACATGCACAAACACACACACACTAGCCTCCTCCTTCTCTTCCAATAGGTAGATAGGTAGATAGACAAACTAACCTCCTCCTCCAACAGACACACAAGTAAAAAGTCACACTTGGCTCCTGCTATGCCTCCACTTGATAGATAGATAGATAGATAGATAGATAGATAGATAGATAGATAGATAGATAGACAGATAGATAGATAGATAGTTTGATTGATAGATAGATAGGCAGGCCAATAGAGAGACCTACTCGCCGGCTGCTCCTCCGTTAGGTAAAACGACAGACACACACGTAGACTAGCCCCTCCCATTCTGAAACATCTAGGCCGTCAGGCTGGTAGTCAGACAGACGCACAATCTAGACATGGGTGCTCTGGGGAAGGGGTTTGACGGAAGCGACTGGGGAATAGGGTGCCACTGTCGAGCTAGAGGATATTCTCCCATGTCCCTAGCTGCCTTGCCTGGAGGAGGCATCCGCTCCCCCAAGTTCACGGGACTCAAACTTTTAAAGTCGCCCTGCTCCTGGGAGCGGGCGTGGTGAGGTCAGGGGAAGAGGTCGGCAGCAGAGGCGGAGACAGAGGCTGCACAGCAGCAAACGGGGATGCCTCGGCGGCTTGGTCATTTTCCTCCGAACTCCACCTCTTCTGCCCTCGGGGCGGCCTCTGCTAACCCAGGGTTCCGGGATTAATTCTCCTGGTCAGCCAGGTCCTGGGATGCTGGTGAGGTGACTTCAGAGGACAGGGACGTCGTGGGGAGCGGACTGCCTCTGATCAGCCGATCAGTTTGCTCCCATCTCCACAGCCGCCTGGCCTGGGGGCGGCCTCTCCTGCCCCAGGTTCACCGTATGCATGTTTCCATGTCAGCGTCCGCCCTGGAGGCAGGCGCGGTGCGATCAGGGGCTGCAGTGAGTAGTCGGGGCTGCCCCACCGAGCCCCTGTTATTGCTCAGAGCTCCCCCTTGGCCGGTTCTAGGGTTGATCTCTGCTACCCTAGGTACACGAGCTGCACATCTTTGCGTTTCCCGGCTCCCGGGAGGCGGGCAGGGGTGGCCTGTGGGCGGGGCGGGGGCGGGGCGGGGGCGGAAACAAAGAGGGCAGAAGCAGGAGGCATGGGCTGCCCAGGCAAGCCTGTGGGTTTCCATCCAGTGTCCCCCTCAGCCTGCAGTTGGGGCGCCCCCTGCTGCTTCAGGGTGGCAGTTGCCATCCCCCCAGGTGGCACGAATACTGGGATTCTTCCTACAGTAGACACACAGAGAGACAAAGAAATAGACAGACAGACACACTAGCCTCTTCCTCCATTTAGAAACAGCCATATATCCTAACCTCCTCTTCCTCATGCATTCTATAGGTAGACACATACATACATAGGCAGACACCCACAGACACACACATACACACACTGGCGTCCTACTTCTCCTCACTTAATTAGGTAGTGAGACACACTAATCTCCTCCTCCATTAGATAATAGATCGAGAAACGCAATAGACTCTTCCTCATCCTCCATTAGATAGATAGTGAGATTGACTGATAAACACACTAGCCTCTTTGTTCTCCTGTAGAGGGACAGACAGATAGCCAGACACTTTGGAATCCTTCTTCTTCTCCATTAGATAATAATACAGACAGACTCACAGACACACAGACAGACAGACACACTAGTCTTCTCCTCCCCTGAGAGACAGAGAGATAGACACTGTAGCCTCCTTCTTCTCGATTAGATAAACGTACATATATAGATATCTGTTACAGTGACAGAGAGACAGACATACTAGCTTACTCCCCCTCCATTAGATGCACACATAGACTGATACAAATATACAGTAGAATACCCCCCTTTACTTTCCGCTTCATTGATACACAGACCCGCACGCACACACAGACACACAGACACACACACACACACGGTAGCCTCCTCCTCTTCCTCAAATTCGAAGTTATGTAGATAGACACACTAACCTACTCCTCCAATACACAGACACATAAAAAGGCACACTAGCCTATAGGTATGCCTCTTTAGATAGATAGGTAGTTAGGTAGTTAGGTAGGTAGGTAGGTAGATAGATAGATAGATAGATAGATAGATAGATAGATAGATAGATAGGCAGGCAGGAAGATACAGAGACATACAAGTCTCCTCCTCCTCCGTTAGATAAACAGACGGGCACACACATAGGCTAGCCTCTCCCATCCTCCTCTAGGCAGGCAATCAGGCAGGCAGTCAGACAGACAGACACACTAGCGTCGGGGTGCGGTCTGTGGACAGGGATCAGCAGCGTTGACCAGGGGCAGGAGTGCCACTGGCGAGTCATAGCGTTTTATCCCATGTCCCACCCTGCCTTGCCTGGGGGTGGCATCCGCTCCCCCAAGTTCACCGGACTCAGACATTTGAAGTCTCCCTGCTTTGGGAGCGGGCGTGCTGAGGTCAGGGGAGGAGTTCAGCGGCAGATATGGAGGCGGCAGAGCAGCTAAGGGGGATGCCTCGGCGAGTCGATCATTTTCCTACCACCTCCCCCTCTCCTGGCCTCGGGGTGTCCTCTGCTACCCCAGGTGTGCGGGATTTAATTCTCCTTGTCAGCCAGGTCCTGGGAGGCTGCTGCGGTGATCTCTGGGTACAGGGACGTTGAGGGGAGCAGACTACATCGGGTGAGCCGATCAGGTTGCTCCCATCTCCACAAGGGCCTGGCCTGGAAACGGGCTCTCCTGCCCCGGGTTCACAGTATCCATGTTTCCATGTCAGCCTTCGCCCCGAAGGCGGGCCCGGTGTGATAAGGGGCTGCAGTGAGGAGGCGGGTCTGCCCCACCGAGCCCCTGTATTTGCTCAGATCTCCCCCTTGGCCGGTCCTAGGGTTGGTTTCTGCTACCCTAGGTACTCGAGGTGCACATCTCTGTGTTTTCCGGCTCCCGTGAAGCGGGTGTGGGGTGGGGTGCGGCGGGGGTCGGGCTGGGGCTTGGCGCGCGCAGCTATAGAAAGAGCAGAAGCGGCAGGCACGGGCTGCCCTGGCAAGCCTGTGGGTTCCCATCCATTGTCCCCCTCAGACTGCAATGGGGCCACCCTCTGTTGCTTCAGGGTGGCAATTGCCATCCCTCCAGGTGAGTCGAATACTGAGAGGCTTCCTCCATTAGACAGACAGAGAGACAAATAAATAGACAGTCAGACACACTAGCGTCTTCCTCCATTTAGACACAGCCATCTATCCTAACCTCCTCCTCCTCATCCATTATAGAGGGAGACAGAAACATAGACAGACAGACATGCACAAACACACACACACTAGCCTCCTCCTTCTCTTCCAATAGGTAGATAGGTAGATAGACAAACTAACCTCCTCCTCCAACAGACACACAAGTAAAAAGTCACACTTGGCTCCTGCTATGCCTCCACTTGATAGATAGATAGATAGATAGATAGATAGATAGATAGATAGATAGACAGATAGATAGATAGATAGTTTGATTGATAGATAGATAGGCAGGCCAATAGAGAGACCTACTCGCCGGCTGCTCCTCCGTTAGGTAAAACGACAGACACACACGTAGACTAGCCCCTCCCATTCTGAAACATCTAGGCCGTCAGGCTGGTAGTCAGACAGACGCACAATCTAGACATGGGTGCTCTGGGGAAGGGGTTTGACGGAAGCGACTGGGGAATAGGGTGCCACTGTCGAGCTAGAGGATATTCTCCCATGTCCCTAGCTGCCTTGCCTGGAGGAGGCATCCGCTCCCCCAAGTTCACGGGACTCAAACTTTTAAAGTCGCCCTGCTCCTGGGAGCGGGCGTGGTGAGGTCAGGGGAAGAGGTCGGCAGCAGAGGCGGAGACAGAGGCTGCACAGCAGCAAACGGGGATGCCTCGGCGGCTTGGTCATTTTCCTCCGAACTCCACCTCTTCTGCCCTCGGGGGGGCGGCCTCTGCTAACCCAGGGTTCCGGGATTAATTCTCCTGGTCAGCCAGGTCCTGGGATGCTGGTGAGGTGACTTCAGAGGACAGGGACGTCGTGGGGAGCGGACTGCCTCTGATCAGCCGATCAGTTTGCTCCCATCTCCACAGCCGCCTGGCCTGGGGGCGGCCTCTCCTGCCCCAGGTTCACCGTATGCATGTTTCCATGTCAGCGTCCGCCCTGGAGGCAGGCGCGGTGCGATCAGGGGCTGCAGTGAGTAGTCGGGGCTGCCCCACCGAGCCCCTGTTATTGCTCAGAGCTCCCCCTTGGCCGGTTCTAGGGTTGATCTCTGCTACCCTAGGTACACGAGCTGCACATCTTTGCGTTTCCCGGCTCCCGGGAGGCGGGCAGGGGTGGCCTGTGGGCGGGGCGGGGGCGGGGCGGGGGCGGAAACAAAGAGGGCAGAAGCAGGAGGCATGGGCTGCCCAGGCAAGCCTGTGGGTTTCCATCCAGTGTCCCCCTCAGCCTGCAGTTGGGGCGCCCCCTGCTGCTTCAGGGTGGCAGTTGCCATCCCCCCAGGTGGCACGAATACTGGGATTCTTCCTACAGTAGACACACAGAGAGACAAAGAAATAGACAGACAGACACACTAGCCTCTTCCTCCATTTAGAAACAGCCATATATCCTAACCTCCTCTTCCTCATGCATTCTATAGGTAGACACATACATACATAGGCAGACACCCACAGACACACACATACACACACTGGCGTCCTACTTCTCCTCACTTAATTAGGTAGTGAGACACACTAATCTCCTCCTCCATTAGATAATAGATCGAGAAACGCAATAGACTCTTCCTCATCCTCCATTAGATAGATAGTGAGATTGACTGATAAACACACTAGCCTCTTTGTTCTCCTGTAGAGGGACAGACAGATAGCCAGACACTTTGGAATCCTTCTTCTTCTCCATTAGATAATAATACAGACAGACTCACAGACACACAGACAGACAGACACACTAGTCTTCTCCTCCCCTGAGAGACAGAGAGATAGACACTGTAGCCTCCTTCTTCTCGATTAGATAAACGTACATATATAGATATCTGTTACAGTGACAGAGAGACAGACATACTAGCTTACTCCCCCTCCATTAGATGCACACATAGACTGATACAAATATACAGTAGAATACCCCCCTTTACTTTCCGCTTCATTGATACACAGACCCGCACGCACACACAGACACACAGACACACACACACACACGGTAGCCTCCTCCTCTTCCTCAAATTCGAAGTTATGTAGATAGACACACTAACCTACTCCTCCAATACACAGACACATAAAAAGGCACACTAGCCTATAGGTATGCCTCTTTAGATAGATAGGTAGTTAGGTAGGTAGGTAGGTAGGTAGGTAGATAGATAGATAGATAGATAGATAGATAGATAGATAGATAGATAGATAGGCAGGCAGGAAGATACAGAGACATACAAGTCTCCTCCTCCTCCGTTAGATAAACAGACGGGCACACACATAGGCTAGCCTCTCCCATCCTCCTCTAGGCAGGCAATCAGGCAGGCAGTCAGACACACAGACACACTAGCGTCGGGGTGCGGTCTGTGGACAGGGATCAGCAGCGTTGACCAGGGGCAGGAGTGCCACTGGCGAGTCATAGCGTTTTATCCCATGTCCCACCCTGCCTTGCCTGGGGGTGGCATCCGCTCCCCCAAGTTCACCGGACTCAGACATTTGAAGTCTCCCTGCTTTGGGAGCGGGCGTGCTGAGGTCAGGGGAGGAGTTCAGCGGCAGATATGGAGGCGGCAGAGCAGCTAAGGGGGATGCCTCGGCGAGTCGATCATTTTCCTACCACCTCCCCCTCTCCTGGCCTCGGGGTGTCCTCTGCTACCCCAGGTGTGCGGGATTTAATTCTCCTTGTCAGCCAGGTCCTGGGAGGCTGCTGCGGTGATCTCTGGGTACAGGGACGTTGAGGGGAGCAGACTACATCGGGTGAGCCGATCAGGTTGCTCCCATCTCCACAAGGGCCTGGCCTGGAAACGGGCTCTCCTGCCCCGGGTTCACAGTATCCATGTTTCCATGTCAGCCTTCGCCCCGAAGGCGGGCCCGGTGTGATAAGGGGCTGCAGTGAGGAGGCGGGTCTGCCCCACCGAGCCCCTGTATTTGCTCAGATCTCCCCCTTGGCCGGTCCTAGGGTTGGTTTCTGCTACCCTAGGTACTCGAGGTGCACATCTCTGTGTTTTCCGGCTCCCGTGAAGCGGGTGTGGGGTGGGGTGCGGCGGGGGTCGGGCTGGGGCTTGGCGCGCGCAGCTATAGAAAGAGCAGAAGCGGCAGGCACGGGCTGCCCTGGCAAGCCTGTGGGTTCCCATCCATTGTCCCCCTCAGACTGCAATGGGGGCACCCTCTGTTGCTTCAGGGTGGCAATTGCCATCCCTCCAGGTGAGTCGAATACTGAGAGGCTTCCTCCATTAGACAGACAGAGAGACAAATAAATAGACAGTCAGACACACTAGCGTCTTCCTCCATTTAGACACAGCCATCTATCCTAACCTCCTCCTCCTCATCCATTATAGAGGGAGACAGAAACATAGACAGACAGACATGCACAAACACACACACACTAGCCTCCTCCTTCTCTTCCAATAGGTAGATAGGTAGATAGACAAACTAACCTCCTCCTCCAACAGACACACAAGTAAAAAGTCACACTTGGCTCCTGCTATGCCTCCACTTGATAGATAGATAGATAGATAGATAGATAGATAGATAGATAGATAGATAGATAGATAGTTTGATTGATAGATAGATAGGCAGGCCAATAGAGAGACCTACTCGCCGGCTGCTCCTCCGTTAGGTAAAACGACAGACACACACGTAGACTAGCCCCTCCCATTCTGAAACATCTAGGCCGTCAGGCTGGTAGTCAGACAGACGCACAATCTAGACATGGGTGCTCTGGGGAAGGGGTTTGACGGAAGCGACTGGGGAATAGGGTGCCACTGTCGAGCTAGAGGATATTCTCCCATGTCCCTAGCTGCCTTGCCTGGAGGAGGCATCCGCTCCCCCAAGTTCACGGGACTCAAACTTTTAAAGTCGCCCTGCTCCTGGGAGCGGGCGTGGTGAGGTCAGGGGAAGAGGTCGGCAGCAGAGGCGGAGACAGAGGCTGCACAGCAGCAAACGGGGATGCCTCGGCGGCTTGGTCATTTTCCTCCGAACTCCACCTCTTCTGCCCTCGGGGGGGCGGCCTCTGCTAACCCAGGGTTCCGGGATTAATTCTCCTGGTCAGCCAGGTCCTGGGATGCTGGTGAGGTGACTTCAGAGGACAGGGACGTCGTGGGGAGCGGACTGCCTCTGATCAGCCGATCAGTTTGCTCCCATCTCCACAGCCGCCTGGCCTGGGGGCGGCCTCTCCTGCCCCAGGTTCACCGTATGCATGTTTCCATGTCAGCGTCCGCCCTGGAGGCAGGCGCGGTGCGATCAGGGGCTGCAGTGAGTAGTCGGGGCTGCCCCACCGAGCCCCTGTTATTGCTCAGAGCTCCCCCTTGGCCGGTTCTAGGGTTGATCTCTGCTACCCTAGGTACACGAGCTGCACATCTTTGCGTTTCCCGGCTCCCGGGAGGCGGGCAGGGGTGGCCTGTGGGCGGGGCGGGGGCGGGGCGGGGGCGGAAACAAAGAGGGCAGAAGCAGGAGGCATGGGCTGCCCAGGCAAGCCTGTGGGTTTCCATCCAGTGTCCCCCTCAGCCTGCAGTTGGGGCGCCCCCTGCTGCTTCAGGGTGGCAGTTGCCATCCCCCCAGGTGGCACGAATACTGGGATTCTTCCTACAGTAGACACACAGAGAGACAAAGAAATAGACAGACAGACACACTAGCCTCTTCCTCCATTTAGAAACAGCCATATATCCTAACCTCCTCTTCCTCATGCATTCTATAGGTAGACACATACATACATAGGCAGACACCCACAGACACACACATACACACACTGGCGTCCTACTTCTCCTCACTTAATTAGGTAGTGAGACACACTAATCTCCTCCTCCATTAGATAATAGATCGAGAAACGCAATAGACTCTTCCTCATCCTCCATTAGATAGATAGTGAGATTGACTGATAAACACACTAGCCTCTTTGTTCTCCTGTAGAGGGACAGACAGATAGCCAGACACTTTGGAATCCTTCTTCTTCTCCATTAGATAATAATACAGACAGACTCACAGACACACAGACAGACAGACACACTAGTCTTCTCCTCCCCTGAGAGACAGAGAGATAGACACTGTAGCCTCCTTCTTCTCGATTAGATAAACGTACATATATAGATATCTGTTACACTGACAGAGAGACAGACATACTAGCTTACTCCCCCTCCATTAGATGCACACATAGACTGATACAAATATACAGTAGAATACCCCCCTTTACTTTCCGCTTCATTGATACACAGACCCGCACGCACACACAGACACACAGACACACACACACACACGGTAGCCTCCTCCTCTTCCTCAAATTCGAAGTTATGTAGATAGACACACTAACCTACTCCTCCAATACACAGACACATAAAAAGGCACACTAGCCTATAGGTATGCCTCCTTTAGATAGATAGGTAGTTAGGTAGGTAGGTAGGTAGGTAGGTAGGTAGATAGATAGATAGATAGATAGATAGATAGATAGATAGATAGGCAGGCAGGCAGGAAGATACAGAGACATACAAGTCTCCTCCTCCTCCGTTAGATAAACAGACGGGCACACACATAGGCTAGCCTCTCCCATCCTCCTCTAGGCAGGCAATCAGGCAGGCAGTCAGACAGACAGACACACTAGCGTCGGGGTGCGGTCTGTGGACAGGGATCAGCAGCGTTGACCAGGGGCAGGAGTGCCACTGGCGAGTCATAGCGTTTTATCCCATGTCCCACCCTGCCTTGCCTGGGGGTGGCATCCGCTCCCCCAAGTTCACCGGACTCAGACATTTGAAGTCTCCCTGCTTTGGGAGCGGGCGTGCTGAGGTCAGGGGAGGAGTTCAGCGGCAGATATGGAGGCGGCAGAGCAGCTAAGGGGGATGCCTCGGCGAGTCGATCATTTTCCTACCACCTCCCCCTCTCCTGGCCTCGGGGTGTCCTCTGCTACCCCAGGTGTGCGGGATTTAATTCTCCTTGTCAGCCAGGTCCTGGGAGGCTGCTGCGGTGATCTCTGGGTACAGGGACGTTGAGGGGAGCAGACTACATCGGGTGAGCCGATCAGGTTGCTCCCATCTCCACAAGGGCCTGGCCTGGAAACGGGCTCTCCTGCCCCGGGTTCACAGTATCCATGTTTCCATGTCAGCCTTCGCCCCGAAGGCGGGCCCGGTGTGATAAGGGGCTGCAGTGAGGAGGCGGGTCTGCCCCACCGAGCCCCTGTATTTGCTCAGATCTCCCCCTTGGCCGGTCCTAGGGTTGGTTTCTGCTACCCTAGGTACTCGAGGTGCACATCTCTGTGTTTTCCGGCTCCCGTGAAGCGGGTGTGGGGTGGGGTGCGGCGGGGGTCGGGCTGGGGCTTGGCGCGCGCAGCTATAGAAAGAGCAGAAGCGGCAGGCACGGGCTGCCCTGGCAAGCCTGTGGGTTCCCATCCATTGTCCCCCTCAGACTGCAATGGGGGCACCCTCTGTTGCTTCAGGGTGGCAATTGCCATCCCTCCAGGTGAGTCGAATACTGAGAGGCTTCCTCCATTAGACAGACAGAGAGACAAATAAATAGACAGTCAGACACACTAGCGTCTTCCTCCATTTAGACACAGCCATCTATCCTAACCTCCTCCTCCTCATCCATTATAGAGGGAGACAGAAACATAGACAGACAGACATGCACAAACACACACACACTAGCCTCCTCCTTCTCTTCCAATAGGTAGATAGGTAGATAGACAAACTAACCTCCTCCTCCAACAGACACACAAGTAAAAAGTCACACTTGGCTCCTGCTATGCCTCCACTTGATAGATAGATAGATAGATAGATAGATAGATAGATAGATAGATAGATAGATAGATAGTTTGATTGATAGATAGATAGGCAGGCCAATAGAGAGACCTACTCGCCGGCTGCTCCTCCGTTAGGTAAAACGACAGACACACACGTAGACTAGCCCCTCCCATTCTGAAACATCTAGGCCGTCAGGCTGGTAGTCAGACAGACGCACAATCTAGACATGGGTGCTCTGGGGAAGGGGTTTGACGGAAGCGACTGGGGAATAGGGTGCCACTGTCGAGCTAGAGGATATTCTCCCATGTCCCTAGCTGCCTTGCCTGGAGGAGGCATCCGCTCCCCCAAGTTCACGGGACTCAAACTTTTAAAGTCGCCCTGCTCCTGGGAGCGGGCGTGGTGAGGTCAGGGGAAGAGGTCGGCAGCAGAGGCGGAGACAGAGGCTGCACAGCAGCAAACGGGGATGCCTCGGCGGCTTGGTCATTTTCCTCCGAACTCCACCTCTTCTGCCCTCGGGGGGGCGGCCTCTGCTAACCCAGGGTTCCGGGATTAATTCTCCTGGTCAGCCAGGTCCTGGGATGCTGGTGAGGTGACTTCAGAGGACAGGGACGTCGTGGGGAGCGGACTGCCTCTGATCAGCCGATCAGTTTGCTCCCATCTCCACAGCCGCCTGGCCTGGGGGCGGCCTCTCCTGCCCCAGGTTCACCGTATGCATGTTTCCATGTCAGCGTCCGCCCTGGAGGCAGGCGCGGTGCGATCAGGGGCTGCAGTGAGTAGTCGGGGCTGCCCCACCGAGCCCCTGTTATTGCTCAGAGCTCCCCCTTGGCCGGTTCTAGGGTTGATCTCTGCTACCCTAGGTACACGAGCTGCACATCTTTGCGTTTCCCGGCTCCCGGGAGGCGGGCAGGGGTGGCCTGTGGGCGGGGCGGGGGCGGGGCGGGGGCGGAAACAAAGAGGGCAGAAGCAGGAGGCATGGGCTGCCCAGGCAAGCCTGTGGGTTTCCATCCAGTGTCCCCCTCAGCCTGCAGTTGGGGCGCCCCCTGCTGCTTCAGGGTGGCAGTTGCCATCCCCCCAGGTGGCACGAATACTGGGATTCTTCCTACAGTAGACACACAGAGAGACAAAGAAATAGACAGACAGACACACTAGCCTCTTCCTCCATTTAGAAACAGCCATATATCCTAACCTCCTCTTCCTCATGCATTCTATAGGTAGACACATACATACATAGGCAGACACCCACAGACACACACATACACACACTGGCGTCCTACTTCTCCTCACTTAATTAGGTAGTGAGACACACTAATCTCCTCCTCCATTAGATAATAGATCGAGAAACGCAATAGACTCTTCCTCATCCTCCATTAGATAGATAGTGAGATTGACTGATAAACACACTAGCCTCTTTGTTCTCCTGTAGAGGGACAGACAGATAGCCAGACACTTTGGAATCCTTCTTCTTCTCCATTAGATAATAATACAGACAGACTCACAGACACACAGACAGACAGACACACTAGTCTTCTCCTCCCCTGAGAGACAGAGAGATAGACACTGTAGCCTCCTTCTTCTCGATTAGATAAACGTACATATATAGATATCTGTTACAGTGACAGAGAGACAGACATACTAGCTTACTCCCCCTCCATTAGATGCACACATAGACTGATACAAATATACAGTAGAATACCCCCCTTTACTTTCCGCTTCATTGATACACAGACCCGCACGCACACACAGACACACAGACACACACACACACACGGTAGCCTCCTCCTCTTCCTCAAATTCGAAGTTATGTAGATAGACACACTAACCTACTCCTCCAATACACAGACACATAAAAAGGCACACTAGCCTATAGGTATGCCTCCTTTAGATAGATAGGTAGTTAGGTAGGTAGGTAGGTAGATAGATAGATAGATAGATAGATAGATAGATAGATAGATAGGCAGGCAGGAAGATACAGAGACATACAAGTCTCCTCCTCCTCCGTTAGATAAACAGACGGGCACACACATAGGCTAGCCTCTCCCATCCTCCTCTAGGCAGGCAATCAGGCAGGCAGTCAGACACACAGACACACTAGCGTCGGGGTGCGGTCTGTGGACAGGGATCAGCAGCGTTGACCAGGGGCAGGAGTGCCACTGGCGAGTCATAGCGTTTTATCCCATGTCCCACCCTGCCTTGCCTGGGGGTGGCATCCGCTCCCCCAAGTTCACCGGACTCAGACATTTGAAGTCTCCCTGCTTTGGGAGCGGGCGTGCTGAGGTCAGGGGAGGAGTTCAGCGGCAGATATGGAGGCGGCAGAGCAGCTAAGGGGGATGCCTCGGCGAGTCGATCATTTTCCTACCACCTCCCCCTCTCCTGGCCTCGGGGTGTCCTCTGCTACCCCAGGTGTGCGGGATTTAATTCTCCTTGTCAGCCAGGTCCTGGGAGGCTGCTGCGGTGATCTCTGGGTACAGGGACGTTGAGGGGAGCAGACTACATCGGGTGAGCCGATCAGGTTGCTCCCATCTCCACAAGGGCCTGGCCTGGAAACGGGCTCTCCTGCCCCGGGTTCACAGTATCCATGTTTCCATGTCAGCCTTCGCCCCGAAGGCGGGCCCGGTGTGATAAGGGGCTGCAGTGAGGAGGCGGGTCTGCCCCACCGAGCCCCTGTATTTGCTCAGATCTCCCCCTTGGCCGGTCCTAGGGTTGGTTTCTGCTACCCTAGGTACTCGAGGTGCACATCTCTGTGTTTTCCGGCTCCCGTGAAGCGGGTGTGGGGTGGGGTGCGGCGGGGGTCGGGCTGGGGCTTGGCGCGCGCAGCTATAGAAAGAGCAGAAGCGGCAGGCACGGGCTGCCCTGGCAAGCCTGTGGGTTCCCATCCATTGTCCCCCTCAGACTGCAATGGGGCCACCCTCTGTTGCTTCAGGGTGGCAATTGCCATCCCTCCAGGTGAGTCGAATACTGAGAGGCTTCCTCCATTAGACAGACAGAGAGACAAATAAATAGACAGTCAGACACACTAGCGTCTTCCTCCATTTAGACACAGCCATCTATCCTAACCTCCTCCTCCTCATCCATTATAGAGGGAGACAGAAACATAGACAGACAGACATGCACAAACACACACACACTAGCCTCCTCCTTCTCTTCCAATAGGTAGATAGGTAGATAGACAAACTAACCTCCTCCTCCAACAGACACACAAGTAAAAAGTCACACTTGGCTCCTGCTATGCCTCCACTTGATAGATAGATAGAAAGATAGATAGATAGATAGATAGATAGATAGATAGATAGATAGGCAGGCAGGAAGATACAGAGACATACAAGTCTCCTCCTCCTCCGTTAGATAAACAGATGGGCACACACATAGGCTAGCCTCTCCCATCCTCCTCTAGGCAGGCAATCAGGCAGGCAGTCAGACACACAGACACACTAGCGTCGGGGTGCGGTCTGTGGACAGGGATCAGCAGCGTTGACCAGGGGCAGGAGTGCCACTGGCGAGTCATAGCGTTTTATCCCATGTCCCACCCTGCCTTGCCTGGGGGTGGCATCCGCTCCCCCAAGTTCACCGGACTCAGACATTTGAAGTCTCCCTGCTTTGGGAGCGGGCGTGCTGAGGTCAGGGGAGGAGTTCAGCGGCAGATATGGAGGCGGCAGAGCAGCTAAGGGGGATGCCTCGGCGAGTCGATCATTTTCCTACCACCTCCCCCTCTCCTGGCCTCGGGGTGTCCTCTGCTACCCCAGGTGTGCGGGATTTAATTCTCCTTGTCAGCCAGGTCCTGGGAGGCTGCTGCGGTGATCTCTGGGTACAGGGACGTTGAGGGGAGCAGACTACATCGGGTGAGCCGATCAGGTTGCTCCCATCTCCACAAGGGCCTGGCCTGGAAACGGGCTCTCCTGCCCCGGGTTCACAGTATCCATGTTTCCATGTCAGCCTTCGCCCCGAAGGCGGGCCCGGTGTGATAAGGGGCTGCAGTGAGGAGGCGGGTCTGCCCCACCGAGCCCCTGTATTTGCTCAGATCTCCCCCTTGGCCGGTCCTAGGGTTGGTTTCTGCTACCCTAGGTACTCGAGGTGCACATCTCTGTGTTTTCCGGCTCCCGTGAAGCGGGTGTGGGGTGGGGTGCGGCGGGGGTCGGGCTGGGGCTTGGCGCGCGCAGCTATAGAAAGAGCAGAAGCGGCAGGCACGGGCTGCCCTGGCAAGCCTGTGGGTTCCCATCCATTGTCCCCCTCAGACTGCAATGGGGCCACCCTCTGTTGCTTCAGGGTGGCAATTGCCATCCCTCCAGGTGAGTCGAATACTGAGAGGCTTCCTCCATTAGACAGACAGAGAGACAAATAAATAGACAGTCAGACACACTAGCGTCTTCCTCCATTTAGACACAGCCATCTATCCTAACCTCCTCCTCCTCATCCATTATAGAGGGAGACAGAAACATAGACAGACAGACATGCACAAACACACACACACTAGCCTCCTCCTTCTCTTCCAATAGGTAGATAGGTAGATAGACAAACTAACCTCCTCCTCCAACAGACACACAAGTAAAAAGTCACACTTGGCTCCTGCTATGCCTCCACTTGATAGATAGATAGATAGATAGATAGATAGATAGATAGATAGATAGATAGATAGATAGTTTGATTGATAGATAGATAGGCAGGCCAATAGAGAGACCTACTCGCCGGCTGCTCCTCCGTTAGGTAAAACGACAGACACACACGTAGACTAGCCCCTCCCATTCTGAAACATCTAGGCCGTCAGGCTGGTAGTCAGACAGACACACAATCTAGACATGGGTGTTCTGGGGAAGGGGTTTGACGGAAGCGACTGGGGAATAGGGTGCCACTGTCGAGCTAGAGGATATTCTCCCATGTCCCTAGCTGCCTTGCCTGGAGGAGGCATCCGCTCCCCCAAGTTCACGGGACTCAAACTTTTAAAGTCGCCCTGCTCCTGGGAGCGGGCGTGGTGAGGTCAGGGGAAGAGGTCGGCAGCAGAGGCGGAGACAGAGGCTGCACAGCAGCAAACGGGGATGCCTCGGCGGCTTGGTCATTTTCCTCCGAACTCCACCTCTTCTGCCCTCGGGGGGGGCGGCCTCTGCTAACCCAGGGTTCCGGGATTAATTCTCCTGGTCAGCCAGGTCCTGGGATGCTGGTGAGGTGACTTCAGAGGACAGGGACGTCGTGGGGAGCGGACTGCCTCTGATCAGCCGATCAGTTTGCTCCCATCTCCACAGCCGCCTGGCCTGGGGGCGGCCTCTCCTGCCCCAGGTTCACCGTATGCATGTTTCCATGTCAGCGTCCGCCCTGGAGGCAGGCGCGGTGCGATCAGGGGCTGCAGTGAGTAGTCGGGGCTGCCCCACCGAGCCCCTGTTATTGCTCAGAGCTCCCCCTTGGCCGGTTCTAGGGTTGATCTCTGCTACCCTAGGTACACGAGCTGCACATCTTTGCGTTTCCCGGCTCCCGGGAGGCGGGCAGGGGTGGCCTGTGGGCGGGGCGGGGGCGGGGCGGGGGCGGAAACAAAGAGGGCAGAAGCAGGAGGCATGGGCTGCCCAGGCAAGCCTGTGGGTTTCCATCCAGTGTCCCCCTCAGCCTGCAGTTGGGGCGCCCCCTGCTGCTTCAGGGTGGCAGTTGCCATCCCCCCAGGTGGCACGAATACTGGGATTCTTCCTACAGTAGACACACAGAGAGACAAAGAAATAGACAGACAGACACACTAGCCTCTTCCTCCATTTAGAAACAGCCATATATCCTAACCTCCTCTTCCTCATGCATTCTATAGGTAGACACATACATACATAGGCAGACACCCACAGACACACACATACACACACTGGCGTCCTACTTCTCCTCACTTAATTAGGTAGTGAGACACACTAATCTCCTCCTCCATTAGATAATAGATCGAGAAACGCAATAGACTCTTCCTCATCCTCCATTAGATAGATAGTGAGATTGACTGATAAACACACTAGCCTCTTTGTTCTCCTGTAGAGGGACAGACAGATAGCCAGACACTTTGGAATCCTTCTTCTTCTCCATTAGATAATAATACAGACAGACTCACAGACACACAGACAGACAGACACACTAGTCTTCTCCTCCCCTGAGAGACAGAGAGATAGACACTGTAGCCTCCTTCTTCTCGATTAGATAAACGTACATATATAGATATCTGTTACAGTGACAGAGAGACAGACATACTAGCTTACTCCCCCTCCATTAGATGCACACATAGACTGATACAAATATACAGTAGAATACCCCCCTTTACTTTCCGCTTCATTGATACACAGACCCGCACGCACACACAGACACACAGACACACACACACACACGGTAGCCTCCTCCTCTTCCTCAAATTCGAAGTTATGTAGATAGACACACTAACCTACTCCTCCAATACACAGACACATAAAAAGGCACACTAGCCTATAGGTATGCCTCCTTTAGATAGATAGGTAGTTAGGTAGGTAGGTAGGTAGGTAGGTAGGTAGATAGATAGATAGATAGATAGATAGATAGATAGATAGATAGGCAGGCAGGAAGATACAGAGACATACAAGTCTCCTCCTCCTCCGTTAGATAAACAGATGGGCACACACATAGGCTAGCCTCTCCCATCCTCCTCTAGGCAGGCAATCAGGCAGGCAGTCAGACACACAGACACACTAGCGTCGGGGTGCGGTCTGTGGACAGGGATCAGCAGCGTTGACCAGGGGCAGGAGTGCCACTGGCGAGTCATAGCGTTTTATCCCATGTCCCACCCTGCCTTGCCTGGGGGTGGCATCCGCTCCCCCAAGTTCACCGGACTCAGACATTTGAAGTCTCCCTGCTTTGGGAGCGGGCGTGCTGAGGTCAGGGGAGGAGTTCAGCGGCAGATATGGAGGCGGCAGAGCAGCTAAGGGGGATGCCTCGGCGAGTCGATCATTTTCCTACCACCTCCCCCTCTCCTGGCCTCGGGGTGTCCTCTGCTGCCCCAGGTGTGCGGGATTTAATTCTCCTTGTCAGCCAGGTCCTGGGAGGCTGCTGCGGTGATCTCTGGGTACAGGGACGTTGAGGGGAGCAGACTACATCGGGTGAGCCGATCAGGTTGCTCCCATCTCCACAAGGGCCTGGCCTGGAAACGGGCTCTCCTGCCCCGGGTTCACAGTATCCATGTTTCCATGTCAGCCTTCGCCCCGAAGGCGGGCCCGGTGTGATAAGGGGCTGCAGTGAGGAGGCGGGTCTGCCCCACCGAGCCCCTGTATTTGCTCAGATCTCCCCCTTGGCCGGTCCTAGGGTTGGTTTCTGCTACCCTAGGTACTCGAGGTGCACATCTCTGTGTTTTCCGGCTCCCGTGAAGCGGGTGTGGGGTGGGGTGCGGCGGGGGTCGGGCTGGGGCTTGGCGCGCGCAGCTATAGAAAGAGCAGAAGCGGCAGGCACGGGCTGCCCTGGCAAGCCTGTGGGTTCCCATCCATTGTCCCCCTCAGACTGCAATGGGGCCACCCTCTGTTGCTTCAGGGTGGCAATTGCCATCCCTCCAGGTGAGTCGAATACTGAGAGGCTTCCTCCATTAGACAGACAGAGAGACAAATAAATAGACAGTCAGACACACTAGCGTCTTCCTCCATTTAGACACAGCCATCTATCCTAACCTCCTCCTCCTCATCCATTATAGAGGGAGACAGAAACATAGACAGACAGACATGCACAAACACACACACACTAGCCTCCTCCTTCTCTTCCAATAGGTAGATAGGTAGATAGACAAACTAACCTCCTCCTCCAACAGACACACAAGTAAAAAGTCACACTTGGCTCCTGCTATGCCTCCACTTGATAGATAGATAGATAGATAGATAGATAGATAGATAGATAGATAGATAGATAGATAGATAGTTTGATTGATAGATAGATAGGCAGGCCAATAGAGAGACCTACTCGCCGGCTGCTCCTCCGTTAGGTAAAACGACAGACACACACGTAGACTAGCCCCTCCCATTCTGAAACATCTAGGCCGTCAGGCTGGTAGTCAGACAGACACACAATCTAGACATGGGTGTTCTGGGGAAGGGGTTTGACGGAAGCGACTGGGGAATAGGGTGCCACTGTCGAGCTAGAGGATATTCTCCCATGTCCCTAGCTGCCTTGCCTGGAGGAGGCATCCGCTCCCCCAAGTTCACGGGACTCAAACTTTTAAAGTCGCCCTGCTCCTGGGAGCGGGCGTGGTGAGGTCAGGGGAAGAGGTCGGCAGCAGAGGCGGAGACAGAGGCTGCACAGCAGCAAACGGGGATGCCTCGGCGGCTTGGTCATTTTCCTCCGAACTCCACCTCTTCTGCCCTCGGGGGGGGCGTCCTCTGCTAACCCAGGGTTCCGGGATTAATTCTCCTGGTCAGCCAGGTCCTGGGATGCTGGTGAGGTGACTTCAGAGGACAGGGACGTCGTGGGGAGCGGACTGCCTCTGATCAGCCGATCAGTTTGCTCCCATCTCCACAGCCGCCTGGCCTGGGGGCGGCCTCTCCTGCCCCAGGTTCACCGTATGCATGTTTCCATGTCAGCGTCCGCCCTGGAGGCAGGCGCGGTGCGATCAGGGGCTGCAGTGAGTAGTCGGGGCTGCCCCACCGAGCCCCTGTTATTGCTCAGAGCTCCCCCTTGGCCGGTTCTAGGGTTGATCTCTGCTACCCTAGGTACACGAGCTGCACATCTTTGCGTTTCCCGGCTCCCGGGAGGCGGGCAGGGGTGGCCTGTGGGCGGGGCGGGGGCGGGGCGGGGGCGGAAACAAAGAGGGCAGAAGCAGGAGGCATGGGCTGCCCAGGCAAGCCTGTGGGTTTCCATCCAGTGTCCCCCTCAGCCTGCAGTTGGGGCGCCCCCTGCTGCTTCAGGGTGGCAGTTGCCATCCCCCCAGGTGGCACGAATACTGGGATTCTTCCTACAGTAGACACACAGAGAGACAAAGAAATAGACAGACAGACACACTAGCCTCTTCCTCCATTTAGAAACAGCCATATATCCTAACCTCCTCTTCCTCATGCATTCTATAGGTAGACACATACATACATAGGCAGACACCCACAGACACACACATACACACACTGGCGTCCTACTTCTCCTCACTTAATTAGGTAGTGAGACACACTAATCTCCTCCTCCATTAGATAATAGATCGAGAAACGCAATAGACTCTTCCTCATCCTCCATTAGATAGATAGTGAGATTGACTGATAAACACACTAGCCTCTTTGTTCTCCTGTAGAGGGACAGACAGATAGCCAGACACTTTGGAATCCTTCTTCTTCTCCATTAGATAATAATACAGACAGACTCACAGACACACAGACAGACAGACACACTAGTCTTCTCCTCCCCTGAGAGACAGAGAGATAGACACTGTAGCCTCCTTCTTCTCGATTAGATAAACGTACATATATAGATATCTGTTACAGTGACAGAGAGACAGACATACTAGCTTACTCCCCCTCCATTAGATGCACACATAGACTGATACAAATATACAGTAGAATACCCCCCTTTACTTTCCGCTTCATTGATACACAGACCCGCACGCACACACAGACACACAGACACACACACACACACGGTAGCCTCCTCCTCTTCCTCAAATTCGAAGTTATGTAGATAGACACACTAACCTACTCCTCCAATACACAGACACATAAAAAGGCACACTAGCCTATAGGTATGCCTCCTTTAGATAGATAGGTAGTTAGGTAGGTAGGTAGGTAGGTAGATAGATAGATAGATAGATAGATAGATAGATAGGCAGGCAGGAAGATACAGAGACATACAAGTCTCCTCCTCCTCCGTTAGATAAACAGATGGGCACACACATAGGCTAGCCTCTCCCATCCTCCTCTAGGCAGGCAATCAGGCAGGCAGTCAGACACACAGACACACTAGCGTCGGGGTGCGGTCTGTGGACAGGGATCAGCAGCGTTGACCAGGGGCAGGAGTGCCACTGGCGAGTCATAGCGTTTTATCCCATGTCCCACCCTGCCTTGCCTGGGGGTGGCATCCGCTCCCCCAAGTTCACCGGACTCAGACATTTGAAGTCTCCCTGCTTTGGGAGCGGGCGTGCTGAGGTCAGGGGAGGAGTTCAGCGGCAGATATGGAGGCGGCAGAGCAGCTAAGGGGGATGCCTCGGCGAGTCGATCATTTTCCTACCACCTCCCCCTCTCCTGGCCTCGGGGTGTCCTCTGCTACCCCAGGTGTGCGGGATTTAATTCTCCTTGTCAGCCAGGTCCTGGGAGGCTGCTGCGGTGATCTCTGGGTACAGGGACGTTGAGGGGAGCAGACTACATCGGGTGAGCCGATCAGGTTGCTCCCATCTCCACAAGGGCCTGGCCTGGAAACGGGCTCTCCTGCCCCGGGTTCACAGTATCCATGTTTCCATGTCAGCCTTCGCCCCGAAGGCGGGCCCGGTGTGATAAGGGGCTGCAGTGAGGAGGCGGGTCTGCCCCACCGAGCCCCTGTATTTGCTCAGATCTCCCCCTTGGCCGGTCCTAGGGTTGGTTTCTGCTACCCTAGGTACTCGAGGTGCACATCTCTGTGTTTTCCGGCTCCCGTGAAGCGGGTGTGGGGTGGGGTGCGGCGGGGGTCGGGCTGGGGCTTGGCGCGCGCAGCTATAGAAAGAGCAGAAGCGGCAGGCACGGGCTGCCCTGGCAAGCCTGTGGGTTCCCATCCATTGTCCCCCTCAGACTGCAATGGGGCCACCCTCTGTTGCTTCAGGGTGGCAATTGCCATCCCTCCAGGTGAGTCGAATACTGAGAGGCTTCCTCCATTAGACAGACAGAGAGACAAATAAATAGACAGTCAGACACACTAGCGTCTTCCTCCATTTAGACACAGCCATCTATCCTAACCTCCTCCTCCTCATCCATTATAGAGGGAGACAGAAACATAGACAGACAGACATGCACAAACACACACACACTAGCCTCCTCCTTCTCTTCCAATAGGTAGATAGGTAGATAGACAAACTAACCTCCTCCTCCAACAGACACACAAGTAAAAAGTCACACTTGGCTCCTGCTATGCCTCCACTTGATAGATAGATAGATAGATAGATAGATAGATAGATAGATAGATAGATAGTTTGATTGATAGATAGATAGGCAGGCCAATAGAGAGACCTACTCGCCGGCTGCTCCTCCGTTAGGTAAAACGACAGACACACACGTAGACTAGCCCCTCCCATTCTGAAACATCTAGGCCGTCAGGCTGGTAGTCAGACAGACACACAATCTAGACATGGGTGTTCTGGGGAAGGGGTTTGACGGAAGCGACTGGGGAATAGGGTGCCACTGTCGAGCTAGAGGATATTCTCCCATGTCCCTAGCTGCCTTGCCTGGAGGAGGCATCCGCTCCCCCAAGTTCACGGGACTCAAACTTTTAAAGTCGCCCTGCTCCTGGGAGCGGGCGTGGTGAGGTCAGGGGAAGAGGTCGGCAGCAGAGGCGGAGACAGAGGCTGCACAGCAGCAAACGGGGATGCCTCGGCGGCTTGGTCATTTTCCTCCGAACTCCACCTCTTCTGCCCTCGGGGGGGGGGCGGCCTCTGCTAACCCAGGGTTCCGGGATTAATTCTCCTGGTCAGCCAGGTCCTGGGATGCTGGTGAGGTGACTTCAGAGGACAGGGACGTCGTGGGGAGCGGACTGCCTCTGATCAGCCGATCAGTTTGCTCCCATCTCCACAGCCGCCTGGCCTGGGGGCGGCCTCTCCTGCCCCAGGTTCACCGTATGCATGTTTCCATGTCAGCGTCCGCCCTGGAGGCAGGCGCGGTGCGATCAGGGGCTGCAGTGAGTAGTCGGGGCTGCCCCACCGAGCCCCTGTTATTGCTCAGAGCTCCCCCTTGGCCGGTTCTAGGGTTGATCTCTGCTACCCTAGGTACACGAGCTGCACATCTTTGCGTTTCCTGGCTCCCGGGAGGCGGGCAGGGGTGGCCTGTGGGCGGGGTGGGGGCGGGGCGGGGGCGGAAACAAAGAGGGCAGAAGCAGGAGGCATGGGCTGCCCAGGCAAGCCTGTGGGTTTCCATCCAGTGTCCCCCTCAGCCTGCAGTTGGGGCGCCCCCTGCTGCTTCAGGGTGGCAGTTGCCATCCCCCCAGGTGGCACGAATACTGGGATTCTTCCTACAGTAGACACACAGAGAGACAAAGAAATAGACAGACAGACACACTAGCCTCTTCCTCCATTTAGAAACAGCCATATATCCTAACCTCCTCTTCCTCATGCATTCTATAGGTAGACACATACATACATAGGCAGACACCCACAGACACACACATACACACACTGGCGTCCTACTTCTCCTCACTTAATTAGGTAGTGAGACACACTAATCTCCTCCTCCATTAGATAATAGATCGAGAAACGCAATAGACTCTTCCTCATCCTCCATTAGATAGATAGTGAGATTGACTGATAAACACACTAGCCTCTTTGTTCTCCTGTAGAGGGACAGACAGATAGCCAGACACTTTGGAATCCTTCTTCTTCTCCATTAGATAATAATACAGACAGACTCACAGACACACAGACAGACAGACACACTAGTCTTCTCCTCCCCTGAGAGACAGAGAGATAGACACTGTAGCCTCCTTCTTCTCGATTAGATAAACGTACATATATAGATATCTGTTACAGTGACAGAGAGACAGACATACTAGCTTACTCCCCCTCCATTAGATGCACACATAGACTGATACAAATATACAGTAGAATACCCCCCTTTACTTTCCGCTTCATTGATACACAGACCCGCACGCACACACAGACACACAGACACACACACACACACGGTAGCCTCCTCCTCTTCCTCAAATTCGAAGTTATGTAGATAGACACACTAACCTACTCCTCCAATACACAGACACATAAAAAGGCACACTAGCCTATAGGTATGCCTCCTTTAGATAGATAGGTAGTTAGGTAGGTAGGTAGGTAGGTAGGTAGGTAGATAGATAGATAGATAGATAGATAGATAGATAGATAGATAGGCAGGCAGGCAGGAAGATACAGAGACATACAAGTCTCCTCCTCCTCCGTTAGATAAACAGACGGGCACACACATAGGCTAGCCTCTCCCATCCTCCTCTAGGCAGGCAATCAGGCAGGCAGTCAGACACACAGACACACTAGCGTCGGGGTGCGGTCTGTGGACAGGGATCAGCAGCGTTGACCAGGGGCAGGAGTGCCACTGGCGAGTCATAGCGTTTTATCCCATGTCCCACCCTGCCTTGCCTGGGGGTGGCATCCGCTCCCCCAAGTTCACCGGACTCAGACATTTGAAGTCTCCCTGCTTTGGGAGCGGGCGTGCTGAGGTCAGGGGAGGAGTTCAGCGGCAGATATGGAGGCGGCAGAGCAGCTAAGGGGGATGCCTCGGCGAGTCGATCATTTTCCTACCACCTCCCCCTCTCCTGGCCTCGGGGTGTCCTCTGCTGCCCCAGGTGTGCGGGATTTAATTCTCCTTGTCAGCCAGGTCCTGGGAGGCTGCTGCGGTGATCTCTGGGTACAGGGACGTTGAGGGGAGCAGACTACATCGGGTGAGCCGATCAGGTTGCTCCCATCTCCACAAGGGCCTGGCCTGGAAACGGGCTCTCCTGCCCCGGGTTCACAGTATCCATGTTTCCATGTCAGCCTTCGCCCCGAAGGCGGGCCCGGTGTGATAAGGGGCTGCAGTGAGGAGGCGGGTCTGCCCCACCGAGCCCCTGTATTTGCTCAGATCTCCCCCTTGGCCGGTCCTAGGGTTGGTTTCTGCTACCCTAGGTACTCGAGGTGCACATCTCTGTGTTTTCCGGCTCCCGTGAAGCGGGTGTGGGGTGGGGTGCGGCGGGGGTCGGGCTGGGGCTTGGCGCGCGCAGCTATAGAAAGAGCAGAAGCGGCAGGCACGGGCTGCCCTGGCAAGCCTGTGGGTTCCCATCCATTGTCCCCCTCAGACTGCAATGGGGCCACCCTCTGTTGCTTCAGGGTGGCAATTGCCATCCCTCCAGGTGAGTCGAATACTGAGAGGCTTCCTCCATTAGACAGACAGAGAGACAAATAAATAGACAGTCAGACACACTAGCGTCTTCCTCCATTTAGACACAGCCATCTATCCTAACCTCCTCCTCCTCATCCATTATAGAGGGAGACAGAAACATAGACAGACAGACATGCACAAACACACACACACTAGCCTCCTCCTTCTCTTCCAATAGGTAGATAGGTAGATAGACAAACTAACCTCCTCCTCCAACAGACACACAAGTAAAAAGTCACACTTGGCTCCTGCTATGCCTCCACTTGATAGATAGATAGATAGATAGATAGATAGATAGATAGATAGATAGATAGTTTGATTGATAGATAGATAGGCAGGCCAATAGAGAGACCTACTCGCCGGCTGCTCCTCCGTTAGGTAAAACGACAGACACACACGTAGACTAGCCCCTCCCATTCTGAAACATCTAGGCCGTCAGGCTGGTAGTCAGACAGACGCACAATCTAGACATGGGTGCTCTGGGGAAGGGGTTTGACGGAAGCGACTGGGGAATAGGGTGCCACTGTCGAGCTAGAGGATATTCTCCCATGTCCCTAGCTGCCTTGCCTGGAGGAGGCATCCGCTCCCCCAAGTTCACGGGACTCAAACTTTTAAAGTCGCCCTGCTCCTGGGAGCGGGCGTGGTGAGGTCAGGGGAAGAGGTCGGCAGCAGAGGCGGAGACAGAGGCTGCACAGCAGCAAACGGGGATGCCTCGGCGGCTTGGTCATTTTCCTCCGAACTCCACCTCTTCTGCCCTCGGGGCGGCCTCTGCTAACCCAGGGTTCCGGGATTAATTCTCCTGGTCAGCCAGGTCCTGGGATGCTGGTGAGGTGACTTCAGAGGACAGGGACGTCGTGGGGAGCGGACTGCCTCTGATCAGCCGATCAGTTTGCTCCCATCTCCACAGCCGCCTGGCCTGGGGGCGGCCTCTCCTGCCCCAGGTTCACCGTATGCATGTTTCCATGTCAGCGTCCGCCCTGGAGGCAGGCGCGGTGCGATCAGGGGCTGCAGTGAGTAGTCGGGGCTGCCCCACCGAGCCCCTGTTATTGCTCAGAGCTCCCCCTTGGCCGGTTCTAGGGTTGATCTCTGCTACCCTAGGTACACGAGCTGCACATCTTTGCGTTTCCCGGCTCCCGGGAGGCGGGCAGGGGTGGCCTGTGGGCGGGGCGGGGGCGGGGCGGGGGCGGAAACAAAGAGGGCAGAAGCAGGAGGCATGGGCTGCCCAGGCAAGCCTGTGGGTTTCCATCCAGTGTCCCCCTCAGCCTGCAGTTGGGGCGCCCCCTGCTGCTTCAGGGTGGCAGTTGCCATCCCCCCAGGTGGCACGAATACTGGGATTCTTCCTACAGTAGACACACAGAGAGACAAAGAAATAGACAGACAGACACACTAGCCTCTTCCTCCATTTAGAAACAGCCATATATCCTAACCTCCTCTTCCTCATGCATTCTATAGGTAGACACATACATACATAGGCAGACACCCACAGACACACACATACACACACTGGCGTCCTACTTCTCCTCACTTAATTAGGTAGTGAGACACACTAATCTCCTCCTCCATTAGATAATAGATCGAGAAACGCAATAGACTCTTCCTCATCCTCCATTAGATAGATAGTGAGATTGACTGATAAACACACTAGCCTCTTTGTTCTCCTGTAGAGGGACAGACAGATAGCCAGACACTTTGGAATCCTTCTTCTTCTCCATTAGATAATAATACAGACAGACTCACAGACACACAGACAGACAGACACACTAGTCTTCTCCTCCCCTGAGAGACAGAGAGATAGACACTGTAGCCTCCTTCTTCTCGATTAGATAAACGTACATATATAGATATCTGTTACAGTGACAGAGAGACAGACATACTAGCTTACTCCCCCTCCATTAGATGCACACATAGACTGATACAAATATACAGTAGAATGCCCCCCTTTACTTTCCGCTTCATTGATACACAGACCCGCACGCACACACAGACACACAGACACACACACACACACGGTAGCCTCCTCCTCTTCCTCAAATTCGAAGTTATGTAGATAGACACACTAACCTACTCCTCCAATACACAGACACATAAAAAGGCACACTAGCCTATAGGTATGCCTCTTTAGATAGATAGGTAGTTAGGTAGGTAGGTAGGTAGGTAGGTAGATAGATAGATAGATAGATAGATAGATAGATAGATAGGCAGGCAGGAAGATACAGAGACATACAAGTCTCCTCCTCCTCCGTTAGATAAACAGACGGGCACACACATAGGCTAGCCTCTCCCATCCTCCTCTAGGCAGGCAATCAGGCAGGCAGTCAGACACACAGACACACTAGCGTCGGGGTGCGGTCTGTGGACAGGGATCAGCAGCGTTGACCAGGGGCAGGAGTGCCACTGGCGAGTCATAGCGTTTTATCCCATGTCCCACCCTGCCTTGCCTGGGGGTGGCATCCGCTCCCCCAAGTTCACCGGACTCAGACATTTGAAGTCTCCCTGCTTTGGGAGCGGGCGTGCTGAGGTCAGGGGAGGAGTTCAGCGGCAGATATGGAGGCGGCAGAGCAGCTAAGGGGGATGCCTCGGCGAGTCGATCATTTTCCTACCACCTCCCCCTCTCCTGGCCTCGGGGTGTCCTCTGCTACCCCAGGTGTGCGGGATTTAATTCTCCTTGTCAGCCAGGTCCTGGGAGGCTGCTGCGGTGATCTCTGGGTACAGGGACGTTGAGGGGAGCAGACTACATCGGGTGAGCCGATCAGGTTGCTCCCATCTCCACAAGGGCCTGGCCTGGAAACGGGCTCTCCTGCCCCGGGTTCACAGTATCCATGTTTCCATGTCAGCCTTCGCCCCGAAGGCGGGCCCGGTGTGATAAGGGGCTGCAGTGAGGAGGCGGGTCTGCCCCACCGAGCCCCTGTATTTGCTCAGATCTCCCCCTTGGCCGGTCCTAGGGTTGGTTTCTGCTACCCTAGGTACTCGAGGTGCACATCTCTGTGTTTTCCGGCTCCCGTGAAGCGGGTGTGGGGTGGGGTGCGGCGGGGGTCGGGCTGGGGCTTGGCGCGCGCAGCTATAGAAAGAGCAGAAGCGGCAGGCACGGGCTGCCCTGGCAAGCCTGTGGGTTCCCATCCATTGTCCCCCTCAGACTGCAATGGGGGCACCCTCTGTTGCTTCAGGGTGGCAATTGCCATCCCTCCAGGTGAGTCGAATACTGAGAGGCTTCCTCCATTAGACAGACAGAGAGACAAATAAATAGACAGTCAGACACACTAGCGTCTTCCTCCATTTAGACACAGCCATCTATCCTAACCTCCTCCTCCTCATCCATTATAGAGGGAGACAGAAACATAGACAGACAGACATGCACAAACACACACACACTAGCCTCCTCCTTCTCTTCCAATAGGTAGATAGGTAGATAGACAAACTAACCTCCTCCTCCAACAGACACACAAGTAAAAAGTCACACTTGGCTCCTGCTATGCCTCCACTTGATAGATAGATAGATAGATAGATAGATAGATAGATAGATAGATAGATAGATAGATAGTTTGATTGATAGATAGATAGGCAGGCCAATAGAGAGACCTACTCGCCGGCTGCTCCTCCGTTAGGTAAAACGACAGACACACACGTAGACTAGCCCCTCCCATTCTGAAACATCTAGGCCGTCAGGCTGGTAGTCAGACAGACGCACAATCTAGACATGGGTGTTCTGGGGAAGGGGTTTGACGGAAGCGACTGGGGAATAGGGTGCCACTGTCGAGCTAGAGGATATTCTCCCATGTCCCTAGCTGCCTTGCCTGGAGGAGGCATCCGCTCCCCCAAGTTCACGGGACTCAAACTTTTAAAGTCGCCCTGCTCCTGGGAGCGGGCGTGGTGAGGTCAGGGGAAGAGGTCGGCAGCAGAGGCGGAGACAGAGGCTGCACAGCAGCAAACGGGGATGCCTCGGCGGCTTGGTCATTTTCCTCCGAACTCCACCTCTTCTGCCCTCGGGGGGGCGGCCTCTGCTAACCCAGGGTTCCGGGATTAATTCTCCTGGTCAGCCAGGTCCTGGGATGCTGGTGAGGTGACTTCAGAGGACAGGGACGTCGTGGGGAGCGGACTGCCTCTGATCAGCCGATCAGTTTGCTCCCATCTCCACAGCCGCCTGGCCTGGGGGCGGCCTCTCCTGCCCCAGGTTCACCGTATGCATGTTTCCATGTCAGCGTCCGCCCTGGAGGCAGGCGCGGTGCGATCAGGGGCTGCAGTGAGTAGTCGGGGCTGCCCCACCGAGCCCCTGTTATTGCTCAGAGCTCCCCCTTGGCCGGTTCTAGGGTTGATCTCTGCTACCCTAGGTACACGAGCTGCACATCTTTGCGTTTCCCGGCTCCCGGGAGGCGGGCAGGGGTGGCCTGTGGGCGGGGCGGGGGCGGGGCGGGGGCGGAAACAAAGAGGGCAGAAGCAGGAGGCATGGGCTGCCCAGGCAAGCCTGTGGGTTTCCATCCAGTGTCCCCCTCAGCCTGCAGTTGGGGCGCCCCCTGCTGCTTCAGGGTGGCAGTTGCCATCCCCCCAGGTGGCACGAATACTGGGATTCTTCCTACAGTAGACACACAGAGAGACAAAGAAATAGACAGACAGACACACTAGCCTCTTCCTCCATTTAGAAACAGCCATATATCCTAACCTCCTCTTCCTCATGCATTCTATAGGTAGACACATACATACATAGGCAGACACCCACAGACACACACATACACACACTGGCGTCCTACTTCTCCTCACTTAATTAGGTAGTGAGACACACTAATCTCCTCCTCCATTAGATAATAGATCGAGAAACGCAATAGACTCTTCCTCATCCTCCATTAGATAGATAGTGAGATTGACTGATAAACACACTAGCCTCTTTGTTCTCCTGTAGAGGGACAGACAGATAGCCAGACACTTTGGAATCCTTCTTCTTCTCCATTAGATAATAATACAGACAGACTCACAGACACACAGACAGACAGACACACTAGTCTTCTCCTCCCCTGAGAGACAGAGAGATAGACACTGTAGCCTCCTTCTTCTCGATTAGATAAACGTACATATATAGATATCTGTTACAGTGACAGAGAGACAGACATACTAGCTTACTCCCCCTCCATTAGATGCACACATAGACTGATACAAATATACAGTAGAATACCCCCCTTTACTTTCCGCTTCATTGATACACAGACCCGCACGCACACACAGACACACAGACACACACACACACACGGTAGCCTCCTCCTCTTCCTCAAATTCGAAGTTATGTAGATAGACACACTAACCTACTCCTCCAATACACAGACACATAAAAAGGCACACTAGCCTATAGGTATGCCTCTTTAGATAGATAGGTAGTTAGGTAGGTAGGTAGGTAGGTAGGTAGATAGATAGATAGATAGATAGATAGATAGATAGATAGATAGGCAGGCAGGAAGATACAGAGACATACAAGTCTCCTCCTCCTCCGTTAGATAAACAGACGGGCACACACATAGGCTAGCCTCTCCCATCCTCCTCTAGGCAGGCAATCAGGCAGGCAGTCAGACACACAGACACACTAGCGTCGGGGTGCGGTCTGTGGACAGGGATCAGCAGCGTTGACCAGGGGCAGGAGTGCCACTGGCGAGTCATAGCGTTTTATCCCATGTCCCACCCTGCCTTGCCTGGGGGTGGCATCCGCTCCCCCAAGTTCACCGGACTCAGACATTTGAAGTCTCCCTGCTTTGGGAGCGGGCGTGCTGAGGTCAGGGGAGGAGTTCAGCGGCAGATATGGAGGCGGCAGAGCAGCTAAGGGGGATGCCTCGGCGAGTCGATCATTTTCCTACCACCTCCCCCTCTCCTGGCCTCGGGGTGTCCTCTGCTACCCCAGGTGTGCGGGATTTAATTCTCCTTGTCAGCCAGGTCCTGGGAGGCTGCTGCGGTGATCTCTGGGTACAGGGACGTTGAGGGGAGCAGACTACATCGGGTGAGCCGATCAGGTTGCTCCCATCTCCACAAGGGCCTGGCCTGGAAACGGGCTCTCCTGCCCCGGGTTCACAGTATCCATGTTTCCATGTCAGCCTTCGCCCCGAAGGCGGGCCCGGTGTGATAAGGGGCTGCAGTGAGGAGGCGGGTCTGCCCCACCGAGCCCCTGTATTTGCTCAGATCTCCCCCTTGGCCGGTCCTAGGGTTGGTTTCTGCTACCCTAGGTACTCGAGGTGCACATCTCTGTGTTTTCCGGCTCCCGTGAAGCGGGTGTGGGGTGGGGTGCGGCGGGGGTCGGGCTGGGGCTTGGCGCGCGCAGCTATAGAAAGAGCAGAAGCGGCAGGCACGGGCTGCCCTGGCAAGCCTGTGGGTTCCCATCCATTGTCCCCCTCAGACTGCAATGGGGGCACCCTCTGTTGCTTCAGGGTGGCAATTGCCATCCCTCCAGGTGAGTCGAATACTGAGAGGCTTCCTCCATTAGACAGACAGAGAGACAAATAAATAGACAGTCAGACACACTAGCGTCTTCCTCCATTTAGACACAGCCATCTATCCTAACCTCCTCCTCCTCATCCATTATAGAGGGAGACAGAAACATAGACAGACAGACATGCACAAACACACACACACTAGCCTCCTCCTTCTCTTCCAATAGGTAGATAGGTAGATAGACAAACTAACCTCCTCCTCCAACAGACACACAAGTAAAAAGTCACACTTGGCTCCTGCTATGCCTCCACTTGATAGATAGATAGATAGATAGATAGATAGATAGATAGATAGATAGATAGATAGTTTGATTGATAGATAGATAGGCAGGCCAATAGAGAGACCTACTCGCCGGCTGCTCCTCCGTTAGGTAAAACGACAGACACACACGTAGACTAGCCCCTCCCATTCTGAAACATCTAGGCCGTCAGGCTGGTAGTCAGACAGACGCACAATCTAGACATGGGTGTTCTGGGGAAGGGGTTTGACGGAAGCGACTGGGGAATAGGGTGCCACTGTCGAGCTAGAGGATATTCTCCCATGTCCCTAGCTGCCTTGCCTGGAGGAGGCATCCGCTCCCCCAAGTTCACGGGACTCAAACTTTTAAAGTCGCCCTGCTCCTGGGAGCGGGCGTGGTGAGGTCAGGGGAAGAGGTCGGCAGCAGAGGCGGAGACAGAGGCTGCACAGCAGCAAACGGGGATGCCTCGGCGGCTTGGTCATTTTCCTCCGAACTCCACCTCTTCTGCCCTCGGGGGGGCGGCCTCTGCTAACCCAGGGTTCCGGGATTAATTCTCCTGGTCAGCCAGGTCCTGGGATGCTGGTGAGGTGACTTCAGAGGACAGGGACGTCGTGGGGAGCGGACTGCCTCTGATCAGCCGATCAGTTTGCTCCCATCTCCACAGCCGCCTGGCCTGGGGGCGGCCTCTCCTGCCCCAGGTTCACCGTATGCATGTTTCCATGTCAGCGTCCGCCCTGGAGGCAGGCGCGGTGCGATCAGGGGCTGCAGTGAGTAGTCGGGGCTGCCCCACCGAGCCCCTGTTATTGCTCAGAGCTCCCCCTTGGCCGGTTCTAGGGTTGATCTCTGCTACCCTAGGTACACGAGCTGCACATCTTTGCGTTTCCCGGCTCCCGGGAGGCGGGCAGGGGTGGCCTGTGGGCGGGGCGGGGGCGGGGCGGGGGCGGAAACAAAGAGGGCAGAAGCAGGAGGCATGGGCTGCCCAGGCAAGCCTGTGGGTTTCCATCCAGTGTCCCCCTCAGCCTGCAGTTGGGGCGCCCCCTGCTGCTTCAGGGTGGCAGTTGCCATCCCCCCAGGTGGCACGAATACTGGGATTCTTCCTACAGTAGACACACAGAGAGACAAAGAAATAGACAGACAGACACACTAGCCTCTTCCTCCATTTAGAAACAGCCATATATCCTAACCTCCTCTTCCTCATGCATTCTATAGGTAGACACATACATACATAGGCAGACACCCACAGACACACACATACACACACTGGCGTCCTACTTCTCCTCACTTAATTAGGTAGTGAGACACACTAATCTCCTCCTCCATTAGATAATAGATCGAGAAACGCAATAGACTCTTCCTCATCCTCCATTAGATAGATAGTGAGATTGACTGATAAACACACTAGCCTCTTTGTTCTCCTGTAGAGGGACAGACAGATAGCCAGACACTTTGGAATCCTTCTTCTTCTCCATTAGATAATAATACAGACAGACTCACAGACACACAGACAGACAGACACACTAGTCTTCTCCTCCCCTGAGAGACAGAGAGATAGACACTGTAGCCTCCTTCTTCTCGATTAGATAAACGTACATATATAGATATCTGTTACAGTGACAGAGAGACAGACATACTAGCTTACTCCCCCTCCATTAGATGCACACATAGACTGATACAAATATACAGTAGAATACCCCCCTTTACTTTCCGCTTCATTGATACACAGACCCGCACGCACACACAGACACACAGACACACACACACACACGGTAGCCTCCTCCTCTTCCTCAAATTCGAAGTTATGTAGATAGACACACTAACCTACTCCTCCAATACACAGACACATAAAAAGGCACACTAGCCTATAGGTATGCCTCTTTAGATAGATAGGTAGTTAGGTAGGTAGGTAGGTAGGTAGGTAGATAGATAGATAGATAGATAGATAGATAGATAGATAGATAGGCAGGCAGGAAGATACAGAGACATACAAGTCTCCTCCTCCTCCGTTAGATAAACAGACGGGCACACACATAGGCTAGCCTCTCCCATCCTCCTCTAGGCAGGCAATCAGGCAGGCAGTCAGACACACAGACACACTAGCGTCGGGGTGCGGTCTGTGGACAGGGATCAGCAGCGTTGACCAGGGGCAGGAGTGCCACTGGCGAGTCATAGCGTTTTATCCCATGTCCCACCCTGCCTTGCCTGGGGGTGGCATCCGCTCCCCCAAGTTCACCGGACTCAGACATTTGAAGTCTCCCTGCTTTGGGAGCGGGCGTGCTGAGGTCAGGGGAGGAGTTCAGCGGCAGATATGGAGGCGGCAGAGCAGCTAAGGGGGATGCCTCGGCGAGTCGATCATTTTCCTACCACCTCCCCCTCTCCTGGCCTCGGGGTGTCCTCTGCTACCCCAGGTGTGCGGGATTTAATTCTCCTTGTCAGCCAGGTCCTGGGAGGCTGCTGCGGTGATCTCTGGGTACAGGGACGTTGAGGGGAGCAGACTACATCGGGTGAGCCGATCAGGTTGCTCCCATCTCCACAAGGGCCTGGCCTGGAAACGGGCTCTCCTGCCCCGGGTTCACAGTATCCATGTTTCCATGTCAGCCTTCGCCCCGAAGGCGGGCCCGGTGTGATAAGGGGCTGCAGTGAGGAGGCGGGTCTGCCCCACCGAGCCCCTGTATTTGCTCAGATCTCCCCCTTGGCCGGTCCTAGGGTTGGTTTCTGCTACCCTAGGTACTCGAGGTGCACATCTCTGTGTTTTCCGGCTCCCGTGAAGCGGGTGTGGGGTGGGGTGCGGCGGGGGTCGGGCTGGGGCTTGGCGCGCGCAGCTATAGAAAGAGCAGAAGCGGCAGGCACGGGCTGCCCTGGCAAGCCTGTGGGTTCCCATCCATTGTCCCCCTCAGACTGCAATGGGGGCACCCTCTGTTGCTTCAGGGTGGCAATTGCCATCCCTCCAGGTGAGTCGAATACTGAGAGGCTTCCTCCATTAGACAGACAGAGAGACAAATAAATAGACAGTCAGACACACTAGCGTCTTCCTCCATTTAGACACAGCCATCTATCCTAACCTCCTCCTCCTCATCCATTATAGAGGGAGACAGAAACATAGACAGACAGACATGCACAAACACACACACACTAGCCTCCTCCTTCTCTTCCAATAGGTAGATAGGTAGATAGACAAACTAACCTCCTCCTCCAACAGACACACAAGTAAAAAGTCACACTTGGCTCCTGCTATGCCTCCACTTGATAGATAGATAGATAGATAGATAGATAGATAGATAGATAGATAGATAGATAGTTTGATTGATAGATAGATAGGCAGGCCAATAGAGAGACCTACTCGCCGGCTGCTCCTCCGTTAGGTAAAACGACAGACACACACGTAGACTAGCCCCTCCCATTCTGAAACATCTAGGCCGTCAGGCTGGTAGTCAGACAGACGCACAATCTAGACATGGGTGCTCTGGGGAAGGGGTTTGACGGAAGCGACTGGGGAATAGGGTGCCACTGTCGAGCTAGAGGATATTCTCCCATGTCCCTAGCTGCCTTGCCTGGAGGAGGCATCCGCTCCCCCAAGTTCACGGGACTCAAACTTTTAAAGTCGCCCTGCTCCTGGGAGCGGGCGTGGTGAGGTCAGGGGAAGAGGTCGGCAGCAGAGGCGGAGACAGAGGCTGCACAGCAGCAAACGGGGATGCCTCGGCGGCTTGGTCATTTTCCTCCGAACTCCACCTCTTCTGCCCTCGGGGGGGCGGCCTCTGCTAACCCAGGGTTCCGGGATTAATTCTCCTGGTCAGCCAGGTCCTGGGATGCTGGTGAGGTGACTTCAGAGGACAGGGACGTCGTGGGGAGCGGACTGCCTCTGATCAGCCGATCAGTTTGCTCCCATCTCCACAGCCGCCTGGCCTGGGGGCGGCCTCTCCTGCCCCAGGTTCACCGTATGCATGTTTCCATGTCAGCGTCCGCCCTGGAGGCAGGCGCGGTGCGATCAGGGGCTGCAGTGAGTAGTCGGGGCTGCCCCACCGAGCCCCTGTTATTGCTCAGAGCTCCCCCTTGGCCGGTTCTAGGGTTGATCTCTGCTACCCTAGGTACACGAGCTGCACATCTTTGCGTTTCCCGGCTCCCGGGAGGCGGGCAGGGGTGGCCTGTGGGCGGGGCGGGGGCGGGGCGGGGGCGGAAACAAAGAGGGCAGAAGCAGGAGGCATGGGCTGCCCAGGCAAGCCTGTGGGTTTCCATCCAGTGTCCCCCTCAGCCTGCAGTTGGGGCGCCCCCTGCTGCTTCAGGGTGGCAGTTGCCATCCCCCCAGGTGGCACGAATACTGGGATTCTTCCTACAGTAGACACACAGAGAGACAAAGAAATAGACAGACAGACACACTAGCCTCTTCCTCCATTTAGAAACAGCCATATATCCTAACCTCCTCTTCCTCATGCATTCTATAGGTAGACACATACATACATAGGCAGACACCCACAGACACACACATACACACACTGGCGTCCTACTTCTCCTCACTTAATTAGGTAGTGAGACACACTAATCTCCTCCTCCATTAGATAATAGATCGAGAAACGCAATAGACTCTTCCTCATCCTCCATTAGATAGATAGTGAGATTGACTGATAAACACACTAGCCTCTTTGTTCTCCTGTAGAGGGACAGACAGATAGCCAGACACTTTGGAATCCTTCTTCTTCTCCATTAGATAATAATACAGACAGACTCACAGACACACAGACAGACAGACACACTAGTCTTCTCCTCCCCTGAGAGACAGAGAGATAGACACTGTAGCCTCCTTCTTCTCGATTAGATAAACGTACATATATAGATATCTGTTACACTGACAGAGAGACAGACATACTAGCTTACTCCCCCTCCATTAGATGCACACATAGACTGATACAAATATACAGTAGAATACCCCCCTTTACTTTCCGCTTCATTGATACACAGACCCGCACGCACACACAGACACACAGACACACACACACACACGGTAGCCTCCTCCTCTTCCTCAAATTCGAAGTTATGTAGATAGACACACTAACCTACTCCTCCAATACACAGACACATAAAAAGGCACACTAGCCTATAGGTATGCCTCCTTTAGATAGATAGGTAGTTAGGTAGGTAGGTAGGTAGATAGATAGATAGATAGATAGATAGATAGATAGATAGGCAGGCAGGAAGATACAGAGACATACAAGTCTCCTCCTCCTCCGTTAGATAAACAGACGGGCACACACATAGGCTAGCCTCTCCCATCCTCCTCTAGGCAGGCAATCAGGCAGGCAGTCAGACAGACAGACACACTAGCGTCGGGGTGCGGTCTGTGGACAGGGATCAGCAGCGTTGACCAGGGGCAGGAGTGCCACTGGCGAGTCATAGCGTTTTATCCCATGTCCCACCCTGCCTTGCCTGGGGGTGGCATCCGCTCCCCCAAGTTCACCGGACTCAGACATTTGAAGTCTCCCTGCTTTGGGAGCGGGCGTGCTGAGGTCAGGGGAGGAGTTCAGCGGCAGATATGGAGGCGGCAGAGCAGCTAAGGGGGATGCCTCGGCGAGTCGATCATTTTCCTACCACCTCCCCCTCTCCTGGCCTCGGGGTGTCCTCTGCTACCCCAGGTGTGCGGGATTTAATTCTCCTTGTCAGCCAGGTCCTGGGAGGCTGCTGCGGTGATCTCTGGGTACAGGGACGTTGAGGGGAGCAGACTACATCGGGTGAGCCGATCAGGTTGCTCCCATCTCCACAAGGGCCTGGCCTGGAAACGGGCTCTCCTGCCCCGGGTTCACAGTATCCATGTTTCCATGTCAGCCTTCGCCCCGAAGGCGGGCCCGGTGTGATAAGGGGCTGCAGTGAGGAGGCGGGTCTGCCCCACCGAGCCCCTGTATTTGCTCAGATCTCCCCCTTGGCCGGTCCTAGGGTTGGTTTCTGCTACCCTAGGTACTCGAGGTGCACATCTCTGTGTTTTCCGGCTCCCGTGAAGCGGGTGTGGGGTGGGGTGCGGCGGGGGTCGGGCTGGGGCTTGGCGCGCGCAGCTATAGAAAGAGCAGAAGCGGCAGGCACGGGCTGCCCTGGCAAGCCTGTGGGTTCCCATCCATTGTCCCCCTCAGACTGCAATGGGGGCACCCTCTGTTGCTTCAGGGTGGCAATTGCCATCCCTCCAGGTGAGTCGAATACTGAGAGGCTTCCTCCATTAGACAGACAGAGAGACAAATAAATAGACAGTCAGACACACTAGCGTCTTCCTCCATTTAGACACAGCCATCTATCCTAACCTCCTCCTCCTCATCCATTATAGAGGGAGACAGAAACATAGACAGACAGACATGCACAAACACACACACACTAGCCTCCTCCTTCTCTTCCAATAGGTAGATAGGTAGATAGACAAACTAACCTCCTCCTCCAACAGACACACAAGTAAAAAGTCACACTTGGCTCCTGCTATGCCTCCACTTGATAGATAGATAGATAGATAGATAGATAGATAGATAGATAGATAGATAGTTTGATTGATAGATAGATAGGCAGGCCAATAGAGAGACCTACTCGCCGGCTGCTCCTCCGTTAGGTAAAACGACAGACACACACGTAGACTAGCCCCTCCCATTCTGAAACATCTAGGCCGTCAGGCTGGTAGTCAGACAGACGCACAATCTAGACATGGGTGCTCTGGGGAAGGGGTTTGACGGAAGCGACTGGGGAATAGGGTGCCACTGTCGAGCTAGAGGATATTCTCCCATGTCCCTAGCTGCCTTGCCTGGAGGAGGCATCCGCTCCCCCAAGTTCACGGGACTCAAACTTTTAAAGTCGCCCTGCTCCTGGGAGCGGGCGTGGTGAGGTCAGGGGAAGAGGTCGGCAGCAGAGGCGGAGACAGAGGCTGCACAGCAGCAAACGGGGATGCCTCGGCGGCTTGGTCATTTTCCTCCGAACTCCACCTCTTCTGCCCTCGGGGCGGCCTCTGCTAACCCAGGGTTCCGGGATTAATTCTCCTGGTCAGCCAGGTCCTGGGATGCTGGTGAGGTGACTTCAGAGGACAGGGACGTCGTGGGGAGCGGACTGCCTCTGATCAGCCGATCAGTTTGCTCCCATCTCCACAGCCGCCTGGCCTGGGGGCGGCCTCTCCTGCCCCAGGTTCACCGTATGCATGTTTCCATGTCAGCGTCCGCCCTGGAGGCAGGCGCGGTGCGATCAGGGGCTGCAGTGAGTAGTCGGGGCTGCCCCACCGAGCCCCTGTTATTGCTCAGAGCTCCCCCTTGGCCGGTTCTAGGGTTGATCTCTGCTACCCTAGGTACACGAGCTGCACATCTTTGCGTTTCCCGGCTCCCGGGAGGCGGGCAGGGGTGGCCTGTGGGCGGGGCGGGGGCGGGGCGGGGGCGGAAACAAAGAGGGCAGAAGCAGGAGGCATGGGCTGCCCAGGCAAGCCTGTGGGTTTCCATCCAGTGTCCCCCTCAGCCTGCAGTTGGGGCGCCCCCTGCTGCTTCAGGGTGGCAGTTGCCATCCCCCCAGGTGGCACGAATACTGGGATTCTTCCTACAGTAGACACACAGAGAGACAAAGAAATAGACAGACAGACACACTAGCCTCTTCCTCCATTTAGAAACAGCCATATATCCTAACCTCCTCTTCCTCATGCATTCTATAGGTAGACACATACATACATAGGCAGACACCCACAGACACACACATACACACACTGGCGTCCTACTTCTCCTCACTTAATTAGGTAGTGAGACACACTAATCTCCTCCTCCATTAGATAATAGATCGAGAAACGCAATAGACTCTTCCTCATCCTCCATTAGATAGATAGTGAGATTGACTGATAAACACACTAGCCTCTTTGTTCTCCTGTAGAGGGACAGACAGATAGCCAGACACTTTGGAATCCTTCTTCTTCTCCATTAGATAATAATACAGACAGACTCACAGACACACAGACAGACAGACACACTAGTCTTCTCCTCCCCTGAGAGACAGAGAGATAGACACTGTAGCCTCCTTCTTCTCGATTAGATAAACGTACATATATAGATATCTGTTACACTGACAGAGAGACAGACATACTAGCTTACTCCCCCTCCATTAGATGCACACATAGACTGATACAAATATACAGTAGAATACCCCCCTTTACTTTCCGCTTCATTGATACACAGACCCGCACGCACACACAGACACACAGACACACACACACACACGGTAGCCTCCTCCTCTTCCTCAAATTCGAAGTTATGTAGATAGACACACTAACCTACTCCTCCAATACACAGACACATAAAAAGGCACACTAGCCTATAGGTATGCCTCCTTTAGATAGATAGGTAGTTAGGTAGGTAGGTAGGTAGGTAGGTAGATAGATAGATAGATAGATAGATAGATAGATAGATAGGCAGGCAGGCAGGAAGATACAGAGACATACAAGTCTCCTCCTCCTCCGTTAGATAAACAGACGGGCACACACATAGGCTAGCCTCTCCCATCCTCCTCTAGGCAGGCAATCAGGCAGGCAGTCAGACACACAGACACACTAGCGTCGGGGTGCGGTCTGTGGACAGGGATCAGCAGCGTTGACCAGGGGCAGGAGTGCCACTGGCGAGTCATAGCGTTTTATCCCATGTCCCACCCTGCCTTGCCTGGGGGTGGCATCCGCTCCCCCAAGTTCACCGGACTCAGACATTTGAAGTCTCCCTGCTTTGGGAGCGGGCGTGCTGAGGTCAGGGGAGGAGTTCAGCGGCAGATATGGAGGCGGCAGAGCAGCTAAGGGGGATGCCTCGGCGAGTCGATCATTTTCCTACCACCTCCCCCTCTCCTGGCCTCGGGGTGTCCTCTGCTACCCCAGGTGTGCGGGATTTAATTCTCCTTGTCAGCCAGGTCCTGGGAGGCTGCTGCGGTGATCTCTGGGTACAGGGACGTTGAGGGGAGCAGACTACATCGGGTGAGCCGATCAGGTTGCTCCCATCTCCACAAGGGCCTGGCCTGGAAACGGGCTCTCCTGCCCCGGGTTCACAGTATCCATGTTTCCATGTCAGCCTTCGCCCCGAAGGCGGGCCCGGTGTGATAAGGGGCTGCAGTGAGGAGGCGGGTCTGCCCCACCGAGCCCCTGTATTTGCTCAGATCTCCCCCTTGGCCGGTCCTAGGGTTGGTTTCTGCTACCCTAGGTACTCGAGGTGCACATCTCTGTGTTTTCCGGCTCCCGTGAAGCGGGTGTGGGGTGGGGTGCGGCGGGGGTCGGGCTGGGGCTTGGCGCGCGCAGCTATAGAAAGAGCAGAAGCGGCAGGCACGGGCTGCCCTGGCAAGCCTGTGGGTTCCCATCCATTGTCCCCCTCAGACTGCAATGGGGCCACCCTCTGTTGCTTCAGGGTGGCAATTGCCATCCCTCCAGGTGAGTCGAATACTGAGAGGCTTCCTCCATTAGACAGACAGAGAGACAAATAAATAGACAGTCAGACACACTAGCGTCTTCCTCCATTTAGACACAGCCATCTATCCTAACCTCCTCCTCCTCATCCATTATAGAGGGAGACAGAAACATAGACAGACAGACATGCACAAACACACACACACTAGCCTCCTCCTTCTCTTCCAATAGGTAGATAGGTAGATAGACAAACTAACCTCCTCCTCCAACAGACACACAAGTAAAAAGTCACACTTGGCTCCTGCTATGCCTCCACTTGATAGATAGATAGATAGATAGATAGATAGATAGATAGATAGATAGATAGATAGATAGTTTGATTGATAGATAGATAGGCAGGCCAATAGAGAGACCTACTCGCCGGCTGCTCCTCCGTTAGGTAAAACGACAGACACACACGTAGACTAGCCCCTCCCATTCTGAAACATCTAGGCCGTCAGGCTGGTAGTCAGACAGACGCACAATCTAGACATGGGTGTTCTGGGGAAGGGGTTTGACGGAAGCGACTGGGGAATAGGGTGCCACTGTCGAGCTAGAGGATATTCTCCCATGTCCCTAGCTGCCTTGCCTGGAGGAGGCATCCGCTCCCCCAAGTTCACGGGACTCAAACTTTTAAAGTCGCCCTGCTCCTGGGAGCGGGCGTGGTGAGGTCAGGGGAAGAGGTCGGCAGCAGAGGCGGAGACAGAGGCTGCACAGCAGCAAACGGGGATGCCTCGGCGGCTTGGTCATTTTCCTCCGAACTCCACCTCTTCTGCCCTCGGGGGGGCGGCCTCTGCTAACCCAGGGTTCCGGGATTAATTCTCCTGGTCAGCCAGGTCCTGGGATGCTGGTGAGGTGACTTCAGAGGACAGGGACGTCGTGGGGAGCGGACTGCCTCTGATCAGCCGATCAGTTTGCTCCCATCTCCACAGCCGCCTGGCCTGGGGGCGGCCTCTCCTGCCCCAGGTTCACCGTATGCATGTTTCCATGTCAGCGTCCGCCCTGGAGGCAGGCGCGGTGCGATCAGGGGCTGCAGTGAGTAGTCGGGGCTGCCCCACCGAGCCCCTGTTATTGCTCAGAGCTCCCCCTTGGCCGGTTCTAGGGTTGATCTCTGCTACCCTAGGTACACGAGCTGCACATCTTTGCGTTTCCCGGCTCCCGGGAGGCGGGCAGGGGTGGCCTGTGGGCGGGGCGGGGGCGGGGCGGGGGCGGAAACAAAGAGGGCAGAAGCAGGAGGCATGGGCTGCCCAGGCAAGCCTGTGGGTTTCCATCCAGTGTCCCCCTCAGCCTGCAGTTGGGGCGCCCCCTGCTGCTTCAGGGTGGCAGTTGCCATCCCCCCAGGTGGCACGAATACTGGGATTCTTCCTACAGTAGACACACAGAGAGACAAAGAAATAGACAGACAGACACACTAGCCTCTTCCTCCATTTAGAAACAGCCATATATCCTAACCTCCTCTTCCTCATGCATTCTATAGGTAGACACATACATACATAGGCAGACACCCACAGACACACACATACACACACTGGCGTCCTACTTCTCCTCACTTAATTAGGTAGTGAGACACACTAATCTCCTCCTCCATTAGATAATAGATCGAGAAACGCAATAGACTCTTCCTCATCCTCCATTAGATAGATAGTGAGATTGACTGATAAACACACTAGCCTCTTTGTTCTCCTGTAGAGGGACAGACAGATAGCCAGACACTTTGGAATCCTTCTTCTTCTCCATTAGATAATAATACAGACAGACTCACAGACACACAGACAGACAGACACACTAGTCTTCTCCTCCCCTGAGAGACAGAGAGATAGACACTGTAGCCTCCTTCTTCTCGATTAGATAAACGTACATATATAGATATCTGTTACAGTGACAGAGAGACAGACATACTAGCTTACTCCCCCTCCATTAGATGCACACATAGACTGATACAAATATACAGTAGAATACCCCCCTTTACTTTCCGCTTCATTGATACACAGACCCGCACGCACACACAGACACACAGACACACACACACACACGGTAGCCTCCTCCTCTTCCTCAAATTCGAAGTTATGTAGATAGACACACTAACCTACTCCTCCAATACACAGACACATAAAAAGGCACACTAGCCTATAGGTATGCCTCTTTAGATAGATAGGTAGTTAGGTAGGTAGGTAGGTAGGTAGGTAGATAGATAGATAGATAGATAGATAGATAGATAGATAGATAGGCAGGCAGGAAGATACAGAGACATACAAGTCTCCTCCTCCTCCGTTAGATAAACAGACGGGCACACACATAGGCTAGCCTCTCCCATCCTCCTCTAGGCAGGCAATCAGGCAGGCAGTCAGACACACAGACACACTAGCGTCGGGGTGCGGTCTGTGGACAGGGATCAGCAGCGTTGACCAGGGGCAGGAGTGCCACTGGCGAGTCATAGCGTTTTATCCCATGTCCCACCCTGCCTTGCCTGGGGGTGGCATCCGCTCCCCCAAGTTCACCGGACTCAGACATTTGAAGTCTCCCTGCTTTGGGAGCGGGCGTGCTGAGGTCAGGGGAGGAGTTCAGCGGCAGATATGGAGGCGGCAGAGCAGCTAAGGGGGATGCCTCGGCGAGTCGATCATTTTCCTACCACCTCCCCCTCTCCTGGCCTCGGGGTGTCCTCTGCTACCCCAGGTGTGCGGGATTTAATTCTCCTTGTCAGCCAGGTCCTGGGAGGCTGCTGCGGTGATCTCTGGGTACAGGGACGTTGAGGGGAGCAGACTACATCGGGTGAGCCGATCAGGTTGCTCCCATCTCCACAAGGGCCTGGCCTGGAAACGGGCTCTCCTGCCCCGGGTTCACAGTATCCATGTTTCCATGTCAGCCTTCGCCCCGAAGGCGGGCCCGGTGTGATAAGGGGCTGCAGTGAGGAGGCGGGTCTGCCCCACCGAGCCCCTGTATTTGCTCAGATCTCCCCCTTGGCCGGTCCTAGGGTTGGTTTCTGCTACCCTAGGTACTCGAGGTGCACATCTCTGTGTTTTCCGGCTCCCGTGAAGCGGGTGTGGGGTGGGGTGCGGCGGGGGTCGGGCTGGGGCTTGGCGCGCGCAGCTATAGAAAGAGCAGAAGCGGCAGGCACGGGCTGCCCTGGCAAGCCTGTGGGTTCCCATCCATTGTCCCCCTCAGACTGCAATGGGGGCACCCTCTGTTGCTTCAGGGTGGCAATTGCCATCCCTCCAGGTGAGTCGAATACTGAGAGGCTTCCTCCATTAGACAGACAGAGAGACAAATAAATAGACAGTCAGACACACTAGCGTCTTCCTCCATTTAGACACAGCCATCTATCCTAACCTCCTCCTCCTCATCCATTATAGAGGGAGACAGAAACATAGACAGACAGACATGCACAAACACACACACACTAGCCTCCTCCTTCTCTTCCAATAGGTAGATAGGTAGATAGACAAACTAACCTCCTCCTCCAACAGACACACAAGTAAAAAGTCACACTTGGCTCCTGCTATGCCTCCACTTGATAGATAGATAGATAGATAGATAGATAGATAGATAGATAGATAGATAGTTTGATTGATAGATAGATAGGCAGGCCAATAGAGAGACCTACTCGCCGGCTGCTCCTCCGTTAGGTAAAACGACAGACACACACGTAGACTAGCCCCTCCCATTCTGAAACATCTAGGCCGTCAGGCTGGTAGTCAGACAGACGCACAATCTAGACATGGGTGCTCTGGGGAAGGGGTTTGACGGAAGCGACTGGGGAATAGGGTGCCACTGTCGAGCTAGAGGATATTCTCCCATGTCCCTAGCTGCCTTGCCTGGAGGAGGCATCCGCTCCCCCAAGTTCACGGGACTCAAACTTTTAAAGTCGCCCTGCTCCTGGGAGCGGGCGTGGTGAGGTCAGGGGAAGAGGTCGGCAGCAGAGGCGGAGACAGAGGCTGCACAGCAGCAAACGGGGATGCCTCGGCGGCTTGGTCATTTTCCTCCGAACTCCACCTCTTCTGCCCTCGGGGGGGCGGCCTCTGCTAACCCAGGGTTCCGGGATTAATTCTCCTGGTCAGCCAGGTCCTGGGATGCTGGTGAGGTGACTTCAGAGGACAGGGACGTCGTGGGGAGCGGACTGCCTCTGATCAGCCGATCAGTTTGCTCCCATCTCCACAGCCGCCTGGCCTGGGGGCGGCCTCTCCTGCCCCAGGTTCACCGTATGCATGTTTCCATGTCAGCGTCCGCCCTGGAGGCAGGCGCGGTGCGATCAGGGGCTGCAGTGAGTAGTCGGGGCTGCCCCACCGAGCCCCTGTTATTGCTCAGAGCTCCCCCTTGGCCGGTTCTAGGGTTGATCTCTGCTACCCTAGGTACACGAGCTGCACATCTTTGCGTTTCCCGGCTCCCGGGAGGCGGGCAGGGGTGGCCTGTGGGCGGGGCGGGGGCGGGGCGGGGGCGGAAACAAAGAGGGCAGAAGCAGGAGGCATGGGCTGCCCAGGCAAGCCTGTGGGTTTCCATCCAGTGTCCCCCTCAGCCTGCAGTTGGGGCGCCCCCTGCTGCTTCAGGGTGGCAGTTGCCATCCCCCCAGGTGGCACGAATACTGGGATTCTTCCTACAGTAGACACACAGAGAGACAAAGAAATAGACAGACAGACACACTAGCCTCTTCCTCCATTTAGAAACAGCCATATATCCTAACCTCCTCTTCCTCATGCATTCTATAGGTAGACACATACATACATAGGCAGACACCCACAGACACACACATACACACACTGGCGTCCTACTTCTCCTCACTTAATTAGGTAGTGAGACACACTAATCTCCTCCTCCATTAGATAATAGATCGAGAAACGCAATAGACTCTTCCTCATCCTCCATTAGATAGATAGTGAGATTGACTGATAAACACACTAGCCTCTTTGTTCTCCTGTAGAGGGACAGACAGATAGCCAGACACTTTGGAATCCTTCTTCTTCTCCATTAGATAATAATACAGACAGACTCACAGACACACAGACAGACAGACACACTAGTCTTCTCCTCCCCTGAGAGACAGAGAGATAGACACTGTAGCCTCCTTCTTCTCGATTAGATAAACGTACATATATAGATATCTGTTACACTGACAGAGAGACAGACATACTAGCTTACTCCCCCTCCATTAGATGCACACATAGACTGATACAAATATACAGTAGAATACCCCCCTTTACTTTCCGCTTCATTGATACACAGACCCGCACGCACACACAGACACACAGACACACACACACACACGGTAGCCTCCTCCTCTTCCTCAAATTCGAAGTTATGTAGATAGACACACTAACCTACTCCTCCAATACACAGACACATAAAAAGGCACACTAGCCTATAGGTATGCCTCCTTTAGATAGATAGGTAGTTAGGTAGGTAGGTAGGTAGATAGATAGATAGATAGATAGATAGATAGATAGATAGATAGGCAGGCAGGAAGATACAGAGACATACAAGTCTCCTCCTCCTCCGTTAGATAAACAGACGGGCACACACATAGGCTAGCCTCTCCCATCCTCCTCTAGGCAGGCAATCAGGCAGGCAGTCAGACAGACAGACACACTAGCGTCGGGGTGCGGTCTGTGGACAGGGATCAGCAGCGTTGACCAGGGGCAGGAGTGCCACTGGCGAGTCATAGCGTTTTATCCCATGTCCCACCCTGCCTTGCCTGGGGGTGGCATCCGCTCCCCCAAGTTCACCGGACTCAGACATTTGAAGTCTCCCTGCTTTGGGAGCGGGCGTGCTGAGGTCAGGGGAGGAGTTCAGCGGCAGATATGGAGGCGGCAGAGCAGCTAAGGGGGATGCCTCGGCGAGTCGATCATTTTCCTACCACCTCCCCCTCTCCTGGCCTCGGGGTGTCCTCTGCTACCCCAGGTGTGCGGGATTTAATTCTCCTTGTCAGCCAGGTCCTGGGAGGCTGCTGCGGTGATCTCTGGGTACAGGGACGTTGAGGGGAGCAGACTACATCGGGTGAGCCGATCAGGTTGCTCCCATCTCCACAAGGGCCTGGCCTGGAAACGGGCTCTCCTGCCCCGGGTTCACAGTATCCATGTTTCCATGTCAGCCTTCGCCCCGAAGGCGGGCCCGGTGTGATAAGGGGCTGCAGTGAGGAGGCGGGTCTGCCCCACCGAGCCCCTGTATTTGCTCAGATCTCCCCCTTGGCCGGTCCTAGGGTTGGTTTCTGCTACCCTAGGTACTCGAGGTGCACATCTCTGTGTTTTCCGGCTCCCGTGAAGCGGGTGTGGGGTGGGGTGCGGCGGGGGTCGGGCTGGGGCTTGGCGCGCGCAGCTATAGAAAGAGCAGAAGCGGCAGGCACGGGCTGCCCTGGCAAGCCTGTGGGTTCCCATCCATTGTCCCCCTCAGACTGCAATGGGGGCACCCTCTGTTGCTTCAGGGTGGCAATTGCCATCCCTCCAGGTGAGTCGAATACTGAGAGGCTTCCTCCATTAGACAGACAGAGAGACAAATAAATAGACAGTCAGACACACTAGCGTCTTCCTCCATTTAGACACAGCCATCTATCCTAACCTCCTCCTCCTCATCCATTATAGAGGGAGACAGAAACATAGACAGACAGACATGCACAAACACACACACACTAGCCTCCTCCTTCTCTTCCAATAGGTAGATAGGTAGATAGACAAACTAACCTCCTCCTCCAACAGACACACAAGTAAAAAGTCACACTTGGCTCCTGCTATGCCTCCACTTGATAGATAGATAGATAGATAGATAGATAGATAGATAGATAGATAGATAGTTTGATTGATAGATAGATAGGCAGGCCAATAGAGAGACCTACTCGCCGGCTGCTCCTCCGTTAGGTAAAACGACAGACACACACGTAGACTAGCCCCTCCCATTCTGAAACATCTAGGCCGTCAGGCTGGTAGTCAGACAGACGCACAATCTAGACATGGGTGCTCTGGGGAAGGGGTTTGACGGAAGCGACTGGGGAATAGGGTGCCACTGTCGAGCTAGAGGATATTCTCCCATGTCCCTAGCTGCCTTGCCTGGAGGAGGCATCCGCTCCCCCAAGTTCACGGGACTCAAACTTTTAAAGTCGCCCTGCTCCTGGGAGCGGGCGTGGTGAGGTCAGGGGAAGAGGTCGGCAGCAGAGGCGGAGACAGAGGCTGCACAGCAGCAAACGGGGATGCCTCGGCGGCTTGGTCATTTTCCTCCGAACTCCACCTCTTCTGCCCTCGGGGGGGCGGCCTCTGCTAACCCAGGGTTCCGGGATTAATTCTCCTGGTCAGCCAGGTCCTGGGATGCTGGTGAGGTGACTTCAGAGGACAGGGACGTCGTGGGGAGCGGACTGCCTCTGATCAGCCGATCAGTTTGCTCCCATCTCCACAGCCGCCTGGCCTGGGGGCGGCCTCTCCTGCCCCAGGTTCACCGTATGCATGTTTCCATGTCAGCGTCCGCCCTGGAGGCAGGCGCGGTGCGATCAGGGGCTGCAGTGAGTAGTCGGGGCTGCCCCACCGAGCCCCTGTTATTGCTCAGAGCTCCCCCTTGGCCGGTTCTAGGGTTGATCTCTGCTACCCTAGGTACACGAGCTGCACATCTTTGCGTTTCCTGGCTCCCGGGAGGCGGGCAGGGGTGGCCTGTGGGCGGGGCGGGGGCGGGGCGGTGGCGGAAACAAAGAGGGCAGAAGCAGGAGGCATGGGCTGCCCAGGCAAGCCTGTGGGTTTCCATCCAGTGTCCCCCTCAGCCTGCAGTTGGGGCGCCCCCTGCTGCTTCAGGGTGGCAGTTGCCATCCCCCCAGGTGGCACGAATACTGGGATTCTTCCTACAGTAGACACACAGAGAGACAAAGAAATAGACAGACAGACACACTAGCCTCTTCCTCCATTTAGAAACAGCCATATATCCTAACCTCCTCTTCCTCATGCATTCTATAGGTAGACACATACATACATAGGCAGACACCCACAGACACACACATACACACACTGGCGTCCTACTTCTCCTCACTTAATTAGGTAGTGAGACACACTAATCTCCTCCTCCATTAGATAATAGATCGAGAAACGCAATAGACTCTTCCTCATCCTCCATTAGATAGATAGTGAGATTGACTGATAAACACACTAGCCTCTTTGTTCTCCTGTAGAGGGACAGACAGATAGCCAGACACTTTGGAATCCTTCTTCTTCTCCATTAGATAATAATACAGACAGACTCACAGACACACAGACAGACAGACACACTAGTCTTCTCCTCCCCTGAGAGACAGAGAGATAGACACTGTAGCCTCCTTCTTCTCGATTAGATAAACGTACATATATAGATATCTGTTACAGTGACAGAGAGACAGACATACTAGCTTACTCCCCCTCCATTAGATGCACACATAGACTGATACAAATATACAGTAGAATACCCCCCTTTACTTTCCGCTTCATTGATACACAGACCCGCACGCACACACAGACACACAGACACACACACACACACGGTAGCCTCCTCCTCTTCCTCAAATTCGAAGTTATGTAGATAGACACACTAACCTACTCCTCCAATACACAGACACATAAAAAGGCACACTAGCCTATAGGTATGCCTCCTTTAGATAGATAGGTAGTTAGGTAGGTAGGTAGGTAGATAGATAGATAGATAGATAGATAGATAGATAGATAGATAGGCAGGCAGGAAGATACAGAGACATACAAGTCTCCTCCTCCTCCGTTAGATAAACAGACGGGCACACACATAGGCTAGCCTCTCCCATCCTCCTCTAGGCAGGCAATCAGGCAGGCAGTCAGACACACAGACACACTAGCGTCGGGGTGCGGTCTGTGGACAGGGATCAGCAGCGTTGACCAGGGGCAGGAGTGCCACTGGCGAGTCATAGCGTTTTATCCCATGTCCCACCCTGCCTTGCCTGGGGGTGGCATCCGCTCCCCCAAGTTCACCGGACTCAGACATTTGAAGTCTCCCTGCTTTGGGAGCGGGCGTGCTGAGGTCAGGGGAGGAGTTCAGCGGCAGATATGGAGGCGGCAGAGCAGCTAAGGGGGATGCCTCGGCGAGTCGATCATTTTCCTACCACCTCCCCCTCTCCTGGCCTCGGGGTGTCCTCTGCTACCCCAGGTGTGCGGGATTTAATTCTCCTTGTCAGCCAGGTCCTGGGAGGCTGCTGCGGTGATCTCTGGGTACAGGGACGTTGAGGGGAGCAGACTACATCGGGTGAGCCGATCAGGTTGCTCCCATCTCCACAAGGGCCTGGCCTGGAAACGGGCTCTCCTGCCCCGGGTTCACAGTATCCATGTTTCCATGTCAGCCTTCGCCCCGAAGGCGGGCCCGGTGTGATAAGGGGCTGCAGTGAGGAGGCGGGTCTGCCCCACCGAGCCCCTGTATTTGCTCAGATCTCCCCCTTGGCCGGTCCTAGGGTTGGTTTCTGCTACCCTAGGTACTCGAGGTGCACATCTCTGTGTTTTCCGGCTCCCGTGAAGCGGGTGTGGGGTGGGGTGCGGCGGGGGTCGGGCTGGGGCTTGGCGCGCGCAGCTATAGAAAGAGCAGAAGCGGCAGGCACGGGCTGCCCTGGCAAGCCTGTGGGTTCCCATCCATTGTCCCCCTCAGACTGCAATGGGGCCACCCTCTGTTGCTTCAGGGTGGCAATTGCCATCCCTCCAGGTGAGTCGAATACTGAGAGGCTTCCTCCATTAGACAGACAGAGAGACAAATAAATAGACAGTCAGACACACTAGCGTCTTCCTCCATTTAGACACAGCCATCTATCCTAACCTCCTCCTCCTCATCCATTATAGAGGGAGACAGAAACATAGACAGACAGACATGCACAAACACACACACACTAGCCTCCTCCTTCTCTTCCAATAGGTAGATAGGTAGATAGACAAACTAACCTCCTCCTCCAACAGACACACAAGTAAAAAGTCACACTTGGCTCCTGCTATGCCTCCACTTGATAGATAGATAGAAAGATAGATAGATAGATAGATAGATAGATAGATAGATAGATAGATAGATAGATAGGCAGGCAGGAAGATACAGAGACATACAAGTCTCCTCCTCCTCCGTTAGATAAACAGATGGGCACACACATAGGCTAGCCTCTCCCATCCTCCTCTAGGCAGGCAATCAGGCAGGCAGTCAGACACACAGACACACTAGCGTCGGGGTGCGGTCTGTGGACAGGGATCAGCAGCGTTGACCAGGGGCAGGAGTGCCACTGGCGAGTCATAGCGTTTTATCCCATGTCCCACCCTGCCTTGCCTGGGGGTGGCATCCGCTCCCCCAAGTTCACCGGACTCAGACATTTGAAGTCTCCCTGCTTTGGGAGCGGGCGTGCTGAGGTCAGGGGAGGAGTTCAGCGGCAGATATGGAGGCGGCAGAGCAGCTAAGGGGGATGCCTCGGCGAGTCGATCATTTTCCTACCACCTCCCCCTCTCCTGGCCTCGGGGTGTCCTCTGCTACCCCAGGTGTGCGGGATTTAATTCTCCTTGTCAGCCAGGTCCTGGGAGGCTGCTGCGGTGATCTCTGGGTACAGGGACGTTGAGGGGAGCAGACTACATCGGGTGAGCCGATCAGGTTGCTCCCATCTCCACAAGGGCCTGGCCTGGAAACGGGCTCTCCTGCCCCGGGTTCACAGTATCCATGTTTCCATGTCAGCCTTCGCCCCGAAGGCGGGCCCGGTGTGATAAGGGGCTGCAGTGAGGAGGCGGGTCTGCCCCACCGAGCCCCTGTATTTGCTCAGATCTCCCCCTTGGCCGGTCCTAGGGTTGGTTTCTGCTACCCTAGGTACTCGAGGTGCACATCTCTGTGTTTTCCGGCTCCCGTGAAGCGGGTGTGGGGTGGGGTGCGGCGGGGGTCGGGCTGGGGCTTGGCGCGCGCAGCTATAGAAAGAGCAGAAGCGGCAGGCACGGGCTGCCCTGGCAAGCCTGTGGGTTCCCATCCATTGTCCCCCTCAGACTGCAATGGGGCCACCCTCTGTTGCTTCAGGGTGGCAATTGCCATCCCTCCAGGTGAGTCGAATACTGAGAGGCTTCCTCCATTAGACAGACAGAGAGACAAATAAATAGACAGTCAGACACACTAGCGTCTTCCTCCATTTAGACACAGCCATCTATCCTAACCTCCTCCTCCTCATCCATTATAGAGGGAGACAGAAACATAGACAGACAGACATGCACAAACACACACACACTAGCCTCCTCCTTCTCTTCCAATAGGTAGATAGGTAGATAGACAAACTAACCTCCTCCTCCAACAGACACACAAGTAAAAAGTCACACTTGGCTCCTGCTATGCCTCCACTTGATAGATAGATAGATAGATAGATAGATAGATAGATAGATAGATAGATAGATAGATAGATAGATAGTTTGATTGATAGATAGATAGGCAGGCCAATAGAGAGACCTACTCGCCGGCTGCTCCTCCGTTAGGTAAAACGACAGACACACACGTAGACTAGCCCCTCCCATTCTGAAACATCTAGGCCGTCAGGCTGGTAGTCAGACAGACACACAATCTAGACATGGGTGTTCTGGGGAAGGGGTTTGACGGAAGCGACTGGGGAATAGGGTGCCACTGTCGAGCTAGAGGATATTCTCCCATGTCCCTAGCTGCCTTGCCTGGAGGAGGCATCCGCTCCCCCAAGTTCACGGGACTCAAACTTTTAAAGTCGCCCTGCTCCTGGGAGCGGGCGTGGTGAGGTCAGGGGAAGAGGTCGGCAGCAGAGGCGGAGACAGAGGCTGCACAGCAGCAAACGGGGATGCCTCGGCGGCTTGGTCATTTTCCTCCGAACTCCACCTCTTCTGCCCTCGGGGGGGGCGGCCTCTGCTAACCCAGGGTTCCGGGATTAATTCTCCTGGTCAGCCAGGTCCTGGGATGCTGGTGAGGTGACTTCAGAGGACAGGGACGTCGTGGGGAGCGGACTGCCTCTGATCAGCCGATCAGTTTGCTCCCATCTCCACAGCCGCCTGGCCTGGGGGCGGCCTCTCCTGCCCCAGGTTCACCGTATGCATGTTTCCATGTCAGCGTCCGCCCTGGAGGCAGGCGCGGTGCGATCAGGGGCTGCAGTGAGTAGTCGGGGCTGCCCCACCGAGCCCCTGTTATTGCTCAGAGCTCCCCCTTGGCCGGTTCTAGGGTTGATCTCTGCTACCCTAGGTACACGAGCTGCACATCTTTGCGTTTCCCGGCTCCCGGGAGGCGGGCAGGGGTGGCCTGTGGGCGGGGCGGGGGCGGGGCGGGGGCGGAAACAAAGAGGGCAGAAGCAGGAGGCATGGGCTGCCCAGGCAAGCCTGTGGGTTTCCATCCAGTGTCCCCCTCAGCCTGCAGTTGGGGCGCCCCCTGCTGCTTCAGGGTGGCAGTTGCCATCCCCCCAGGTGGCACGAATACTGGGATTCTTCCTACAGTAGACACACAGAGAGACAAAGAAATAGACAGACAGACACACTAGCCTCTTCCTCCATTTAGAAACAGCCATATATCCTAACCTCCTCTTCCTCATGCATTCTATAGGTAGACACATACATACATAGGCAGACACCCACAGACACACACATACACACACTGGCGTCCTACTTCTCCTCACTTAATTAGGTAGTGAGACACACTAATCTCCTCCTCCATTAGATAATAGATCGAGAAACGCAATAGACTCTTCCTCATCCTCCATTAGATAGATAGTGAGATTGACTGATAAACACACTAGCCTCTTTGTTCTCCTGTAGAGGGACAGACAGATAGCCAGACACTTTGGAATCCTTCTTCTTCTCCATTAGATAATAATACAGACAGACTCACAGACACACAGACAGACAGACACACTAGTCTTCTCCTCCCCTGAGAGACAGAGAGATAGACACTGTAGCCTCCTTCTTCTCGATTAGATAAACGTACATATATAGATATCTGTTACAGTGACAGAGAGACAGACATACTAGCTTACTCCCCCTCCATTAGATGCACACATAGACTGATACAAATATACAGTAGAATACCCCCCTTTACTTTCCGCTTCATTGATACACAGACCCGCACGCACACACAGACACACAGACACACACACACACACGGTAGCCTCCTCCTCTTCCTCAAATTCGAAGTTATGTAGATAGACACACTAACCTACTCCTCCAATACACAGACACATAAAAAGGCACACTAGCCTATAGGTATGCCTCCTTTAGATAGATAGGTAGTTAGGTAGGTAGGTAGGTAGGTAGGTAGATAGATAGATAGATAGATAGATAGATAGATAGATAGATAGGCAGGCAGGCAGGAAGATACAGAGACATACAAGTCTCCTCCTCCTCCGTTAGATAAACAGACGGGCACACACATAGGCTAGCCTCTCCCATCCTCCTCTAGGCAGGCAATCAGGCAGGCAGTCAGACACACAGACACACTAGCGTCGGGGTGCGGTCTGTGGACAGGGATCAGCAGCGTTGACCAGGGGCAGGAGTGCCACTGGCGAGTCATAGCGTTTTATCCCATGTCCCACCCTGCCTTGCCTGGGGGTGGCATCCGCTCCCCCAAGTTCACCGGACTCAGACATTTGAAGTCTCCCTGCTTTGGGAGCGGGCGTGCTGAGGTCAGGGGAGGAGTTCAGCGGCAGATATGGAGGCGGCAGAGCAGCTAAGGGGGATGCCTCGGCGAGTCGATCATTTTCCTACCACCTCCCCCTCTCCTGGCCTCGGGGTGTCCTCTGCTACCCCAGGTGTGCGGGATTTAATTCTCCTTGTCAGCCAGGTCCTGGGAGGCTGCTGCGGTGATCTCTGGGTACAGGGACGTTGAGGGGAGCAGACTACATCGGGTGAGCCGATCAGGTTGCTCCCATCTCCACAAGGGCCTGGCCTGGAAACGGGCTCTCCTGCCCCGGGTTCACAGTATCCATGTTTCCATGTCAGCCTTCGCCCCGAAGGCGGGCCCGGTGTGATAAGGGGCTGCAGTGAGGAGGCGGGTCTGCCCCACCGAGCCCCTGTATTTGCTCAGATCTCCCCCTTGGCCGGTCCTAGGGTTGGTTTCTGCTACCCTAGGTACTCGAGGTGCACATCTCTGTGTTTTCCGGCTCCCGTGAAGCGGGTGTGGGGTGGGGTGCGGCGGGGGTCGGGCTGGGGCTTGGCGCGCGCAGCTATAGAAAGAGCAGAAGCGGCAGGCACGGGCTGCCCTGGCAAGCCTGTGGGTTCCCATCCATTGTCCCCCTCAGACTGCAATGGGGCCACCCTCTGTTGCTTCAGGGTGGCAATTGCCATCCCTCCAGGTGAGTCGAATACTGAGAGGCTTCCTCCATTAGACAGACAGAGAGACAAATAAATAGACAGTCAGACACACTAGCGTCTTCCTCCATTTAGACACAGCCATCTATCCTAACCTCCTCCTCCTCATCCATTATAGAGGGAGACAGAAACATAGACAGACAGACATGCACAAACACACACACACTAGCCTCCTCCTTCTCTTCCAATAGGTAGATAGGTAGATAGACAAACTAACCTCCTCCTCCAACAGACACACAAGTAAAAAGTCACACTTGGCTCCTGCTATGCCTCCACTTGATAGATAGATAGATAGATAGATAGATAGATAGATAGATAGATAGATAGTTTGATTGATAGATAGATAGGCAGGCCAATAGAGAGACCTACTCGCCGGCTGCTCCTCCGTTAGGTAAAACGACAGACACACACGTAGACTAGCCCCTCCCATTCTGAAACATCTAGGCCGTCAGGCTGGTAGTCAGACAGACACACAATCTAGACATGGGTGTTCTGGGGAAGGGGTTTGACGGAAGCGACTGGGGAATAGGGTGCCACTGTCGAGCTAGAGGATATTCTCCCATGTCCCTAGCTGCCTTGCCTGGAGGAGGCATCCGCTCCCCCAAGTTCACGGGACTCAAACTTTTAAAGTCGCCCTGCTCCTGGGAGCGGGCGTGGTGAGGTCAGGGGAAGAGGTCGGCAGCAGAGGCGGAGACAGAGGCTGCACAGCAGCAAACGGGGATGCCTCGGCGGCTTGGTCATTTTCCTCCGAACTCCACCTCTTCTGCCCTCGGGGGGGGGGCGGCCTCTGCTAACCCAGGGTTCCGGGATTAATTCTCCTGGTCAGCCAGGTCCTGGGATGCTGGTGAGGTGACTTCAGAGGACAGGGACGTCGTGGGGAGCGGACTGCCTCTGATCAGCCGATCAGTTTGCTCCCATCTCCACAGCCGCCTGGCCTGGGGGCGGCCTCTCCTGCCCCAGGTTCACCGTATGCATGTTTCCATGTCAGCGTCCGCCCTGGAGGCAGGCGCGGTGCGATCAGGGGCTGCAGTGAGTAGTCGGGGCTGCCCCACCGAGCCCCTGTTATTGCTCAGAGCTCCCCCTTGGCCGGTTCTAGGGTTGATCTCTGCTACCCTAGGTACACGAGCTGCACATCTTTGCGTTTCCCGGCTCCCGGGAGGCGGGCAGGGGTGGCCTGTGGGCGGGGCGGGGGCGGGGCGGGGGCGGAAACAAAGAGGGCAGAAGCAGGAGGCATGGGCTGCCCAGGCAAGCCTGTGGGTTTCCATCCAGTGTCCCCCTCAGCCTGCAGTTGGGGCGCCCCCTGCTGCTTCAGGGTGGCAGTTGCCATCCCCCCAGGTGGCACGAATACTGGGATTCTTCCTACAGTAGACACACAGAGAGACAAAGAAATAGACAGACAGACACACTAGCCTCTTCCTCCATTTAGAAACAGCCATATATCCTAACCTCCTCTTCCTCATGCATTCTATAGGTAGACACATACATACATAGGCAGACACCCACAGACACACACATACACACACTGGCGTCCTACTTCTCCTCACTTAATTAGGTAGTGAGACACACTAATCTCCTCCTCCATTAGATAATAGATCGAGAAACGCAATAGACTCTTCCTCATCCTCCATTAGATAGATAGTGAGATTGACTGATAAACACACTAGCCTCTTTGTTCTCCTGTAGAGGGACAGACAGATAGCCAGACACTTTGGAATCCTTCTTCTTCTCCATTAGATAATAATACAGACAGACTCACAGACACACAGACAGACAGACACACTAGTCTTCTCCTCCCCTGAGAGACAGAGAGATAGACACTGTAGCCTCCTTCTTCTCGATTAGATAAACGTACATATATAGATATCTGTTACAGTGACAGAGAGACAGACATACTAGCTTACTCCCCCTCCATTAGATGCACACATAGACTGATACAAATATACAGTAGAATACCCCCCTTTACTTTCCGCTTCATTGATACACAGACCCGCACGCACACACAGACACACAGACACACACACACACACGGTAGCCTCCTCCTCTTCCTCAAATTCGAAGTTATGTAGATAGACACACTAACCTACTCCTCCAATACACAGACACATAAAAAGGCACACTAGCCTATAGGTATGCCTCCTTTAGATAGATAGGTAGTTAGGTAGGTAGGTAGGTAGGTAGGTAGGTAGATAGATAGATAGATAGATAGATAGATAGATAGATAGATAGGCAGGCAGGCAGGAAGATACAGAGACATACAAGTCTCCTCCTCCTCCGTTAGATAAACAGACGGGCACACACATAGGCTAGCCTCTCCCATCCTCCTCTAGGCAGGCAATCAGGCAGGCAGTCAGACACACAGACACACTAGCGTCGGGGTGCGGTCTGTGGACAGGGATCAGCAGCGTTGACCAGGGGCAGGAGTGCCACTGGCGAGTCATAGCGTTTTATCCCATGTCCCACCCTGCCTTGCCTGGGGGTGGCATCCGCTCCCCCAAGTTCACCGGACTCAGACATTTGAAGTCTCCCTGCTTTGGGAGCGGGCGTGCTGAGGTCAGGGGAGGAGTTCAGCGGCAGATATGGAGGCGGCAGAGCAGCTAAGGGGGATGCCTCGGCGAGTCGATCATTTTCCTACCACCTCCCCCTCTCCTGGCCTCGGGGTGTCCTCTGCTACCCCAGGTGTGCGGGATTTAATTCTCCTTGTCAGCCAGGTCCTGGGAGGCTGCTGCGGTGATCTCTGGGTACAGGGACGTTGAGGGGAGCAGACTACATCGGGTGAGCCGATCAGGTTGCTCCCATCTCCACAAGGGCCTGGCCTGGAAACGGGCTCTCCTGCCCCGGGTTCACAGTATCCATGTTTCCATGTCAGCCTTCGCCCCGAAGGCGGGCCCGGTGTGATAAGGGGCTGCAGTGAGGAGGCGGGTCTGCCCCACCGAGCCCCTGTATTTGCTCAGATCTCCCCCTTGGCCGGTCCTAGGGTTGGTTTCTGCTACCCTAGGTACTCGAGGTGCACATCTCTGTGTTTTCCGGCTCCCGTGAAGCGGGTGTGGGGTGGGGTGCGGCGGGGGTCGGGCTGGGGCTTGGCGCGCGCAGCTATAGAAAGAGCAGAAGCGGCAGGCACGGGCTGCCCTGGCAAGCCTGTGGGTTCCCATCCATTGTCCCCCTCAGACTGCAATGGGGCCACCCTCTGTTGCTTCAGGGTGGCAATTGCCATCCCTCCAGGTGAGTCGAATACTGAGAGGCTTCCTCCATTAGACAGACAGAGAGACAAATAAATAGACAGTCAGACACACTAGCGTCTTCCTCCATTTAGACACAGCCATCTATCCTAACCTCCTCCTCCTCATCCATTATAGAGGGAGACAGAAACATAGACAGACAGACATGCACAAACACACACACACTAGCCTCCTCCTTCTCTTCCAATAGGTAGATAGGTAGATAGACAAACTAACCTCCTCCTCCAACAGACACACAAGTAAAAAGTCACACTTGGCTCCTGCTATGCCTCCACTTGATAGATAGATAGATAGATAGATAGATAGATAGATAGATAGATAGATAGATAGATAGTTTGATTGATAGATAGATAGGCAGGCCAATAGAGAGACCTACTCGCCGGCTGCTCCTCCGTTAGGTAAAACGACAGACACACACGTAGACTAGCCCCTCCCATTCTGAAACATCTAGGCCGTCAGGCTGGTAGTCAGACAGACACACAATCTAGACATGGGTGTTCTGGGGAAGGGGTTTGACGGAAGCGACTGGGGAATAGGGTGCCACTGTCGAGCTAGAGGATATTCTCCCATGTCCCTAGCTGCCTTGCCTGGAGGAGGCATCCGCTCCCCCAAGTTCACGGGACTCAAACTTTTAAAGTCGCCCTGCTCCTGGGAGCGGGCGTGGTGAGGTCAGGGGAAGAGGTCGGCAGCAGAGGCGGAGACAGAGGCTGCACAGCAGCAAACGGGGATGCCTCGGCGGCTTGGTCATTTTCCTCCGAACTCCACCTCTTCTGCCCTCGGGGGGGGGGCGGCCTCTGCTAACCCAGGGTTCCGGGATTAATTCTCCTGGTCAGCCAGGTCCTGGGATGCTGGTGAGGTGACTTCAGAGGACAGGGACGTCGTGGGGAGCGGACTGCCTCTGATCAGCCGATCAGTTTGCTCCCATCTCCACAGCCCCCTGGCCTGGGGGCGGCCTCTCCTGCCCCAGGTTCACCGTATGCATGTTTCCATGTCAGCGTCCGCCCTGGAGGCAGGCGCGGTGCGATCAGGGGCTGCAGTGAGTAGTCGGGGCTGCCCCACCGAGCCCCTGTTATTGCTCAGAGCTCCCCCTTGGCCGGTTCTAGGGTTGATCTCTGCTACCCTAGGTACACGAGCTGCACATCTTTGCGTTTCCTGGCTCCCGGGAGGCGGGCAGGGGTGGCCTGTGGGCGGGGTGGGGGCGGGGCGGGGGCGGAAACAAAGAGGGCAGAAGCAGGAGGCATGGGCTGCCCAGGCAAGCCTGTGGGTTTCCATCCAGTGTCCCCCTCAGCCTGCAGTTGGGGCGCCCCCTGCTGCTTCAGGGTGGCAGTTGCCATCCCCCCAGGTGGCACGAATACTGGGATTCTTCCTACAGTAGACACACAGAGAGACAAAGAAATAGACAGACAGACACACTAGCCTCTTCCTCCATTTAGAAACAGCCATATATCCTAACCTCCTCTTCCTCATGCATTCTATAGGTAGACACATACATACATAGGCAGACACCCACAGACACACACATACACACACTGGCGTCCTACTTCTCCTCACTTAATTAGGTAGTGAGACACACTAATCTCCTCCTCCATTAGATAATAGATCGAGAAACGCAATAGACTCTTCCTCATCCTCCATTAGATAGATAGTGAGATTGACTGATAAACACACTAGCCTCTTTGTTCTCCTGTAGAGGGACAGACAGATAGCCAGACACTTTGGAATCCTTCTTCTTCTCCATTAGATAATAATACAGACAGACTCACAGACACACAGACAGACAGACACACTAGTCTTCTCCTCCCCTGAGAGACAGAGAGATAGACACTGTAGCCTCCTTCTTCTCGATTAGATAAACGTACATATATAGATATCTGTTACAGTGACAGAGAGACAGACATACTAGCTTACTCCCCCTCCATTAGATGCACACATAGACTGATACAAATATACAGTAGAATACCCCCCTTTACTTTCCGCTTCATTGATACACAGACCCGCACGCACACACAGACACACAGACACACACACACACACGGTAGCCTCCTCCTCTTCCTCAAATTCGAAGTTATGTAGATAGACACACTAACCTACTCCTCCAATACACAGACACATAAAAAGGCACACTAGCCTATAGGTATGCCTCCTTTAGATAGATAGGTAGTTAGGTAGGTAGGTAGGTAGGTAGGTAGGTAGATAGATAGATAGATAGATAGATAGATAGATAGATAGATAGATAGATAGGCAGGCAGGCAGGAAGATACAGAGACATACAAGTCTCCTCCTCCTCCGTTAGATAAACAGACGGGCACACACATAGGCTAGCCTCTCCCATCCTCCTCTAGGCAGGCAATCAGGCAGGCAGTCAGACACACAGACACACTAGCGTCGGGGTGCGGTCTGTGGACAGGGATCAGCAGCGTTGACCAGGGGCAGGAGTGCCACTGGCGAGTCATAGCGTTTTATCCCATGTCCCACCCTGCCTTGCCTGGGGGTGGCATCCGCTCCCCCAAGTTCACCGGACTCAGACATTTGAAGTCTCCCTGCTTTGGGAGCGGGCGTGCTGAGGTCAGGGGAGGAGTTCAGCGGCAGATATGGAGGCGGCAGAGCAGCTAAGGGGGATGCCTCGGCGAGTCGATCATTTTCCTACCACCTCCCCCTCTCCTGGCCTCGGGGTGTCCTCTGCTGCCCCAGGTGTGCGGGATTTAATTCTCCTTGTCAGCCAGGTCCTGGGAGGCTGCTGCGGTGATCTCTGGGTACAGGGACGTTGAGGGGAGCAGACTACATCGGGTGAGCCGATCAGGTTGCTCCCATCTCCACAAGGGCCTGGCCTGGAAACGGGCTCTCCTGCCCCGGGTTCACAGTATCCATGTTTCCATGTCAGCCTTCGCCCCGAAGGCGGGCCCGGTGTGATAAGGGGCTGCAGTGAGGAGGCGGGTCTGCCCCACCGAGCCCCTGTATTTGCTCAGATCTCCCCCTTGGCCGGTCCTAGGGTTGGTTTCTGCTACCCTAGGTACTCGAGGTGCACATCTCTGTGTTTTCCGGCTCCCGTGAAGCGGGTGTGGGGTGGGGTGCGGCGGGGGTCGGGCTGGGGCTTGGCGCGCGCAGCTATAGAAAGAGCAGAAGCGGCAGGCACGGGCTGCCCTGGCAAGCCTGTGGGTTCCCATCCATTGTCCCCCTCAGACTGCAATGGGGCCACCCTCTGTTGCTTCAGGGTGGCAATTGCCATCCCTCCAGGTGAGTCGAATACTGAGAGGCTTCCTCCATTAGACAGACAGAGAGACAAATAAATAGACAGTCAGACACACTAGCGTCTTCCTCCATTTAGACACAGCCATCTATCCTAACCTCCTCCTCCTCATCCATTATAGAGGGAGACAGAAACATAGACAGACAGACATGCACAAACACACACACACTAGCCTCCTCCTTCTCTTCCAATAGGTAGATAGGTAGATAGACAAACTAACCTCCTCCTCCAACAGACACACAAGTAAAAAGTCACACTTGGCTCCTGCTATGCCTCCACTTGATAGATAGATAGATAGATAGATAGATAGATAGATAGATAGATAGATAGTTTGATTGATAGATAGATAGGCAGGCCAATAGAGAGACCTACTCGCCGGCTGCTCCTCCGTTAGGTAAAACGACAGACACACACGTAGACTAGCCCCTCCCATTCTGAAACATCTAGGCCGTCAGGCTGGTAGTCAGACAGACGCACAATCTAGACATGGGTGCTCTGGGGAAGGGGTTTGACGGAAGCGACTGGGGAATAGGGTGCCACTGTCGAGCTAGAGGATATTCTCCCATGTCCCTAGCTGCCTTGCCTGGAGGAGGCATCCGCTCCCCCAAGTTCACGGGACTCAAACTTTTAAAGTCGCCCTGCTCCTGGGAGCGGGCGTGGTGAGGTCAGGGGAAGAGGTCGGCAGCAGAGGCGGAGACAGAGGCTGCACAGCAGCAAACGGGGATGCCTCGGCGGCTTGGTCATTTTCCTCCGAACTCCACCTCTTCTGCCCTCGGGGCGGCCTCTGCTAACCCAGGGTTCCGGGATTAATTCTCCTGGTCAGCCAGGTCCTGGGATGCTGGTGAGGTGACTTCAGAGGACAGGGACGTCGTGGGGAGCGGACTGCCTCTGATCAGCCGATCAGTTTGCTCCCATCTCCACAGCCGCCTGGCCTGGGGGCGGCCTCTCCTGCCCCAGGTTCACCGTATGCATGTTTCCATGTCAGCGTCCGCCCTGGAGGCAGGCGCGGTGCGATCAGGGGCTGCAGTGAGTAGTCGGGGCTGCCCCACCGAGCCCCTGTTATTGCTCAGAGCTCCCCCTTGGCCGGTTCTAGGGTTGATCTCTGCTACCCTAGGTACACGAGCTGCACATCTTTGCGTTTCCCGGCTCCCGGGAGGCGGGCAGGGGTGGCCTGTGGGCGGGGCGGGGGCGGGGCGGGGGCGGAAACAAAGAGGGCAGAAGCAGGAGGCATGGGCTGCCCAGGCAAGCCTGTGGGTTTCCATCCAGTGTCCCCCTCAGCCTGCAGTTGGGGCGCCCCCTGCTGCTTCAGGGTGGCAGTTGCCATCCCCCCAGGTGGCACGAATACTGGGATTCTTCCTACAGTAGACACACAGAGAGACAAAGAAATAGACAGACAGACACACTAGCCTCTTCCTCCATTTAGAAACAGCCATATATCCTAACCTCCTCTTCCTCATGCATTCTATAGGTAGACACATACATACATAGGCAGACACCCACAGACACACACATACACACACTGGCGTCCTACTTCTCCTCACTTAATTAGGTAGTGAGACACACTAATCTCCTCCTCCATTAGATAATAGATCGAGAAACGCAATAGACTCTTCCTCATCCTCCATTAGATAGATAGTGAGATTGACTGATAAACACACTAGCCTCTTTGTTCTCCTGTAGAGGGACAGACAGATAGCCAGACACTTTGGAATCCTTCTTCTTCTCCATTAGATAATAATACAGACAGACTCACAGACACACAGACAGACAGACACACTAGTCTTCTCCTCCCCTGAGAGACAGAGAGATAGACACTGTAGCCTCCTTCTTCTCGATTAGATAAACGTACATATATAGATATCTGTTACAGTGACAGAGAGACAGACATACTAGCTTACTCCCCCTCCATTAGATGCACACATAGACTGATACAAATATACAGTAGAATGCCCCCCTTTACTTTCCGCTTCATTGATACACAGACCCGCACGCACACACAGACACACAGACACACACACACACACGGTAGCCTCCTCCTCTTCCTCAAATTCGAAGTTATGTAGATAGACACACTAACCTACTCCTCCAATACACAGACACATAAAAAGGCACACTAGCCTATAGGTATGCCTCTTTAGATAGATAGGTAGTTAGGTAGGTAGGTAGGTAGGTAGGTAGGTAGATAGATAGATAGATAGATAGATAGATAGATAGGCAGGCAGGAAGATACAGAGACATACAAGTCTCCTCCTCCTCCGTTAGATAAACAGACGGGCACACACATAGGCTAGCCTCTCCCATCCTCCTCTAGGCAGGCAATCAGGCAGGCAGTCAGACACACAGACACACTAGCGTCGGGGTGCGGTCTGTGGACAGGGATCAGCAGCGTTGACCAGGGGCAGGAGTGCCACTGGCGAGTCATAGCGTTTTATCCCATGTCCCACCCTGCCTTGCCTGGGGGTGGCATCCGCTCCCCCAAGTTCACCGGACTCAGACATTTGAAGTCTCCCTGCTTTGGGAGCGGGCGTGCTGAGGTCAGGGGAGGAGTTCAGCGGCAGATATGGAGGCGGCAGAGCAGCTAAGGGGGATGCCTCGGCGAGTCGATCATTTTCCTACCACCTCCCCCTCTCCTGGCCTCGGGGTGTCCTCTGCTACCCCAGGTGTGCGGGATTTAATTCTCCTTGTCAGCCAGGTCCTGGGAGGCTGCTGCGGTGATCTCTGGGTACAGGGACGTTGAGGGGAGCAGACTACATCGGGTGAGCCGATCAGGTTGCTCCCATCTCCACAAGGGCCTGGCCTGGAAACGGGCTCTCCTGCCCCGGGTTCACAGTATCCATGTTTCCATGTCAGCCTTCGCCCCGAAGGCGGGCCCGGTGTGATAAGGGGCTGCAGTGAGGAGGCGGGTCTGCCCCACCGAGCCCCTGTATTTGCTCAGATCTCCCCCTTGGCCGGTCCTAGGGTTGGTTTCTGCTACCCTAGGTACTCGAGGTGCACATCTCTGTGTTTTCCGGCTCCCGTGAAGCGGGTGTGGGGTGGGGTGCGGCGGGGGTCGGGCTGGGGCTTGGCGCGCGCAGCTATAGAAAGAGCAGAAGCGGCAGGCACGGGCTGCCCTGGCAAGCCTGTGGGTTCCCATCCATTGTCCCCCTCAGACTGCAATGGGGGCACCCTCTGTTGCTTCAGGGTGGCAATTGCCATCCCTCCAGGTGAGTCGAATACTGAGAGGCTTCCTCCATTAGACAGACAGAGAGACAAATAAATAGACAGTCAGACACACTAGCGTCTTCCTCCATTTAGACACAGCCATCTATCCTAACCTCCTCCTCCTCATCCATTATAGAGGGAGACAGAAACATAGACAGACAGACATGCACAAACACACACACACTAGCCTCCTCCTTCTCTTCCAATAGGTAGATAGGTAGATAGACAAACTAACCTCCTCCTCCAACAGACACACAAGTAAAAAGTCACACTTGGCTCCTGCTATGCCTCCACTTGATAGATAGATAGATAGATAGATAGATAGATAGATAGATAGATAGATAGATAGTTTGATTGATAGATAGATAGGCAGGCCAATAGAGAGACCTACTCGCCGGCTGCTCCTCCGTTAGGTAAAACGACAGACACACACGTAGACTAGCCCCTCCCATTCTGAAACATCTAGGCCGTCAGGCTGGTAGTCAGACAGACGCACAATCTAGACATGGGTGTTCTGGGGAAGGGGTTTGACGGAAGCGACTGGGGAATAGGGTGCCACTGTCGAGCTAGAGGATATTCTCCCATGTCCCTAGCTGCCTTGCCTGGAGGAGGCATCCGCTCCCCCAAGTTCACGGGACTCAAACTTTTAAAGTCGCCCTGCTCCTGGGAGCGGGCGTGGTGAGGTCAGGGGAAGAGGTCGGCAGCAGAGGCGGAGACAGAGGCTGCACAGCAGCAAACGGGGATGCCTCGGCGGCTTGGTCATTTTCCTCCGAACTCCACCTCTTCTGCCCTCGGGGGGGCGGCCTCTGCTAACCCAGGGTTCCGGGATTAATTCTCCTGGTCAGCCAGGTCCTGGGATGCTGGTGAGGTGACTTCAGAGGACAGGGACGTCGTGGGGAGCGGACTGCCTCTGATCAGCCGATCAGTTTGCTCCCATCTCCACAGCCGCCTGGCCTGGGGGCGGCCTCTCCTGCCCCAGGTTCACCGTATGCATGTTTCCATGTCAGCGTCCGCCCTGGAGGCAGGCGCGGTGCGATCAGGGGCTGCAGTGAGTAGTCGGGGCTGCCCCACCGAGCCCCTGTTATTGCTCAGAGCTCCCCCTTGGCCGGTTCTAGGGTTGATCTCTGCTACCCTAGGTACACGAGCTGCACATCTTTGCGTTTCCCGGCTCCCGGGAGGCGGGCAGGGGTGGCCTGTGGGCGGGGCGGGGGCGGGGCGGGGGCGGAAACAAAGAGGGCAGAAGCAGGAGGCATGGGCTGCCCAGGCAAGCCTGTGGGTTTCCATCCAGTGTCCCCCTCAGCCTGCAGTTGGGGCGCCCCCTGCTGCTTCAGGGTGGCAGTTGCCATCCCCCCAGGTGGCACGAATACTGGGATTCTTCCTACAGTAGACACACAGAGAGACAAAGAAATAGACAGACAGACACACTAGCCTCTTCCTCCATTTAGAAACAGCCATATATCCTAACCTCCTCTTCCTCATGCATTCTATAGGTAGACACATACATACATAGGCAGACACCCACAGACACACACATACACACACTGGCGTCCTACTTCTCCTCACTTAATTAGGTAGTGAGACACACTAATCTCCTCCTCCATTAGATAATAGATCGAGAAACGCAATAGACTCTTCCTCATCCTCCATTAGATAGATAGTGAGATTGACTGATAAACACACTAGCCTCTTTGTTCTCCTGTAGAGGGACAGACAGATAGCCAGACACTTTGGAATCCTTCTTCTTCTCCATTAGATAATAATACAGACAGACTCACAGACACACAGACAGACAGACACACTAGTCTTCTCCTCCCCTGAGAGACAGAGAGATAGACACTGTAGCCTCCTTCTTCTCGATTAGATAAACGTACATATATAGATATCTGTTACAGTGACAGAGAGACAGACATACTAGCTTACTCCCCCTCCATTAGATGCACACATAGACTGATACAAATATACAGTAGAATACCCCCCTTTACTTTCCGCTTCATTGATACACAGACCCGCACGCACACACAGACACACAGACACACACACACACACGGTAGCCTCCTCCTCTTCCTCAAATTCGAAGTTATGTAGATAGACACACTAACCTACTCCTCCAATACACAGACACATAAAAAGGCACACTAGCCTATAGGTATGCCTCTTTAGATAGATAGGTAGTTAGGTAGGTAGGTAGGTAGGTAGGTAGATAGATAGATAGATAGATAGATAGATAGATAGATAGATAGATAGGCAGGCAGGAAGATACAGAGACATACAAGTCTCCTCCTCCTCCGTTAGATAAACAGACGGGCACACACATAGGCTAGCCTCTCCCATCCTCCTCTAGGCAGGCAATCAGGCAGGCAGTCAGACACACAGACACACTAGCGTCGGGGTGCGGTCTGTGGACAGGGATCAGCAGCGTTGACCAGGGGCAGGAGTGCCACTGGCGAGTCATAGCGTTTTATCCCATGTCCCACCCTGCCTTGCCTGGGGGTGGCATCCGCTCCCCCAAGTTCACCGGACTCAGACATTTGAAGTCTCCCTGCTTTGGGAGCGGGCGTGCTGAGGTCAGGGGAGGAGTTCAGCGGCAGATATGGAGGCGGCAGAGCAGCTAAGGGGGATGCCTCGGCGAGTCGATCATTTTCCTACCACCTCCCCCTCTCCTGGCCTCGGGGTGTCCTCTGCTACCCCAGGTGTGCGGGATTTAATTCTCCTTGTCAGCCAGGTCCTGGGAGGCTGCTGCGGTGATCTCTGGGTACAGGGACGTTGAGGGGAGCAGACTACATCGGGTGAGCCGATCAGGTTGCTCCCATCTCCACAAGGGCCTGGCCTGGAAACGGGCTCTCCTGCCCCGGGTTCACAGTATCCATGTTTCCATGTCAGCCTTCGCCCCGAAGGCGGGCCCGGTGTGATAAGGGGCTGCAGTGAGGAGGCGGGTCTGCCCCACCGAGCCCCTGTATTTGCTCAGATCTCCCCCTTGGCCGGTCCTAGGGTTGGTTTCTGCTACCCTAGGTACTCGAGGTGCACATCTCTGTGTTTTCCGGCTCCCGTGAAGCGGGTGTGGGGTGGGGTGCGGCGGGGGTCGGGCTGGGGCTTGGCGCGCGCAGCTATAGAAAGAGCAGAAGCGGCAGGCACGGGCTGCCCTGGCAAGCCTGTGGGTTCCCATCCATTGTCCCCCTCAGACTGCAATGGGGGCACCCTCTGTTGCTTCAGGGTGGCAATTGCCATCCCTCCAGGTGAGTCGAATACTGAGAGGCTTCCTCCATTAGACAGACAGAGAGACAAATAAATAGACAGTCAGACACACTAGCGTCTTCCTCCATTTAGACACAGCCATCTATCCTAACCTCCTCCTCCTCATCCATTATAGAGGGAGACAGAAACATAGACAGACAGACATGCACAAACACACACACACTAGCCTCCTCCTTCTCTTCCAATAGGTAGATAGGTAGATAGACAAACTAACCTCCTCCTCCAACAGACACACAAGTAAAAAGTCACACTTGGCTCCTGCTATGCCTCCACTTGATAGATAGATAGATAGATAGATAGATAGATAGATAGATAGATAGATAGATAGTTTGATTGATAGATAGATAGGCAGGCCAATAGAGAGACCTACTCGCCGGCTGCTCCTCCGTTAGGTAAAACGACAGACACACACGTAGACTAGCCCCTCCCATTCTGAAACATCTAGGCCGTCAGGCTGGTAGTCAGACAGACGCACAATCTAGACATGGGTGTTCTGGGGAAGGGGTTTGACGGAAGCGACTGGGGAATAGGGTGCCACTGTCGAGCTAGAGGATATTCTCCCATGTCCCTAGCTGCCTTGCCTGGAGGAGGCATCCGCTCCCCCAAGTTCACGGGACTCAAACTTTTAAAGTCGCCCTGCTCCTGGGAGCGGGCGTGGTGAGGTCAGGGGAAGAGGTCGGCAGCAGAGGCGGAGACAGAGGCTGCACAGCAGCAAACGGGGATGCCTCGGCGGCTTGGTCATTTTCCTCCGAACTCCACCTCTTCTGCCCTCGGGGGGGCGGCCTCTGCTAACCCAGGGTTCCGGGATTAATTCTCCTGGTCAGCCAGGTCCTGGGATGCTGGTGAGGTGACTTCAGAGGACAGGGACGTCGTGGGGAGCGGACTGCCTCTGATCAGCCGATCAGTTTGCTCCCATCTCCACAGCCGCCTGGCCTGGGGGCGGCCTCTCCTGCCCCAGGTTCACCGTATGCATGTTTCCATGTCAGCGTCCGCCCTGGAGGCAGGCGCGGTGCGATCAGGGGCTGCAGTGAGTAGTCGGGGCTGCCCCACCGAGCCCCTGTTATTGCTCAGAGCTCCCCCTTGGCCGGTTCTAGGGTTGATCTCTGCTACCCTAGGTACACGAGCTGCACATCTTTGCGTTTCCCGGCTCCCGGGAGGCGGGCAGGGGTGGCCTGTGGGCGGGGCGGGGGCGGGGCGGGGGCGGAAACAAAGAGGGCAGAAGCAGGAGGCATGGGCTGCCCAGGCAAGCCTGTGGGTTTCCATCCAGTGTCCCCCTCAGCCTGCAGTTGGGGCGCCCCCTGCTGCTTCAGGGTGGCAGTTGCCATCCCCCCAGGTGGCACGAATACTGGGATTCTTCCTACAGTAGACACACAGAGAGACAAAGAAATAGACAGACAGACACACTAGCCTCTTCCTCCATTTAGAAACAGCCATATATCCTAACCTCCTCTTCCTCATGCATTCTATAGGTAGACACATACATACATAGGCAGACACCCACAGACACACACATACACACACTGGCGTCCTACTTCTCCTCACTTAATTAGGTAGTGAGACACACTAATCTCCTCCTCCATTAGATAATAGATCGAGAAACGCAATAGACTCTTCCTCATCCTCCATTAGATAGATAGTGAGATTGACTGATAAACACACTAGCCTCTTTGTTCTCCTGTAGAGGGACAGACAGATAGCCAGACACTTTGGAATCCTTCTTCTTCTCCATTAGATAATAATACAGACAGACTCACAGACACACAGACAGACAGACACACTAGTCTTCTCCTCCCCTGAGAGACAGAGAGATAGACACTGTAGCCTCCTTCTTCTCGATTAGATAAACGTACATATATAGATATCTGTTACAGTGACAGAGAGACAGACATACTAGCTTACTCCCCCTCCATTAGATGCACACATAGACTGATACAAATATACAGTAGAATACCCCCCTTTACTTTCCGCTTCATTGATACACAGACCCGCACGCACACACAGACACACAGACACACACACACACACGGTAGCCTCCTCCTCTTCCTCAAATTCGAAGTTATGTAGATAGACACACTAACCTACTCCTCCAATACACAGACACATAAAAAGGCACACTAGCCTATAGGTATGCCTCTTTAGATAGATAGGTAGTTAGGTAGGTAGGTAGGTAGGTAGGTAGATAGATAGATAGATAGATAGATAGATAGATAGATAGATAGATAGGCAGGCAGGAAGATACAGAGACATACAAGTCTCCTCCTCCTCCGTTAGATAAACAGACGGGCACACACATAGGCTAGCCTCTCCCATCCTCCTCTAGGCAGGCAATCAGGCAGGCAGTCAGACACACAGACACACTAGCGTCGGGGTGCGGTCTGTGGACAGGGATCAGCAGCGTTGACCAGGGGCAGGAGTGCCACTGGCGAGTCATAGCGTTTTATCCCATGTCCCACCCTGCCTTGCCTGGGGGTGGCATCCGCTCCCCCAAGTTCACCGGACTCAGACATTTGAAGTCTCCCTGCTTTGGGAGCGGGCGTGCTGAGGTCAGGGGAGGAGTTCAGCGGCAGATATGGAGGCGGCAGAGCAGCTAAGGGGGATGCCTCGGCGAGTCGATCATTTTCCTACCACCTCCCCCTCTCCTGGCCTCGGGGTGTCCTCTGCTACCCCAGGTGTGCGGGATTTAATTCTCCTTGTCAGCCAGGTCCTGGGAGGCTGCTGCGGTGATCTCTGGGTACAGGGACGTTGAGGGGAGCAGACTACATCGGGTGAGCCGATCAGGTTGCTCCCATCTCCACAAGGGCCTGGCCTGGAAACGGGCTCTCCTGCCCCGGGTTCACAGTATCCATGTTTCCATGTCAGCCTTCGCCCCGAAGGCGGGCCCGGTGTGATAAGGGGCTGCAGTGAGGAGGCGGGTCTGCCCCACCGAGCCCCTGTATTTGCTCAGATCTCCCCCTTGGCCGGTCCTAGGGTTGGTTTCTGCTACCCTAGGTACTCGAGGTGCACATCTCTGTGTTTTCCGGCTCCCGTGAAGCGGGTGTGGGGTGGGGTGCGGCGGGGGTCGGGCTGGGGCTTGGCGCGCGCAGCTATAGAAAGAGCAGAAGCGGCAGGCACGGGCTGCCCTGGCAAGCCTGTGGGTTCCCATCCATTGTCCCCCTCAGACTGCAATGGGGGCACCCTCTGTTGCTTCAGGGTGGCAATTGCCATCCCTCCAGGTGAGTCGAATACTGAGAGGCTTCCTCCATTAGACAGACAGAGAGACAAATAAATAGACAGTCAGACACACTAGCGTCTTCCTCCATTTAGACACAGCCATCTATCCTAACCTCCTCCTCCTCATCCATTATAGAGGGAGACAGAAACATAGACAGACAGACATGCACAAACACACACACACTAGCCTCCTCCTTCTCTTCCAATAGGTAGATAGGTAGATAGACAAACTAACCTCCTCCTCCAACAGACACACAAGTAAAAAGTCACACTTGGCTCCTGCTATGCCTCCACTTGATAGATAGATAGATAGATAGATAGATAGATAGATAGATAGATAGATAGATAGTTTGATTGATAGATAGATAGGCAGGCCAATAGAGAGACCTACTCGCCGGCTGCTCCTCCGTTAGGTAAAACGACAGACACACACGTAGACTAGCCCCTCCCATTCTGAAACATCTAGGCCGTCAGGCTGGTAGTCAGACAGACGCACAATCTAGACATGGGTGTTCTGGGGAAGGGGTTTGACGGAAGCGACTGGGGAATAGGGTGCCACTGTCGAGCTAGAGGATATTCTCCCATGTCCCTAGCTGCCTTGCCTGGAGGAGGCATCCGCTCCCCCAAGTTCACGGGACTCAAACTTTTAAAGTCGCCCTGCTCCTGGGAGCGGGCGTGGTGAGGTCAGGGGAAGAGGTTGGCAGCAGAGGCGGAGACAGAGGCTGCACAGCAGCAAACGGGGATGCCTCGGCGGCTTGGTCATTTTCCTCCGAACTCCACCTCTTCTGCCCTCGGGGGGGCGGCCTCTGCTAACCCAGGGTTCCGGGATTAATTCTCCTGGTCAGCCAGGTCCTGGGATGCTGGTGAGGTGACTTCAGAGGACAGGGACGTCGTGGGGAGCGGACTGCCTCTGATCAGCCGATCAGTTTGCTCCCATCTCCACAGCCGCCTGGCCTGGGGGCGGCCTCTCCTGCCCCAGGTTCACCGTATGCATGTTTCCATGTCAGCGTCCGCCCTGGAGGCAGGCGCGGTGCGATCAGGGGCTGCAGTGAGTAGTCGGGGCTGCCCCACCGAGCCCCTGTTATTGCTCAGAGCTCCCCCTTGGCCGGTTCTAGGGTTGATCTCTGCTACCCTAGGTACACGAGCTGCACATCTTTGCGTTTCCCGGCTCCCGGGAGGCGGGCAGGGGTGGCCTGTGGGCGGGGCGGGGGCGGGGCGGGGGCGGAAACAAAGAGGGCAGAAGCAGGAGGCATGGGCTGCCCAGGCAAGCCTGTGGGTTTCCATCCAGTGTCCCCCTCAGCCTGCAGTTGGGGCGCCCCCTGCTGCTTCAGGGTGGCAGTTGCCATCCCCCCAGGTGGCACGAATACTGGGATTCTTCCTACAGTAGACACACAGAGAGACAAAGAAATAGACAGACAGACACACTAGCCTCTTCCTCCATTTAGAAACAGCCATATATCCTAACCTCCTCTTCCTCATGCATTCTATAGGTAGACACATACATACATAGGCAGACACCCACAGACACACACATACACACACTGGCGTCCTACTTCTCCTCACTTAATTAGGTAGTGAGACACACTAATCTCCTCCTCCATTAGATAATAGATCGAGAAACGCAATAGACTCTTCCTCATCCTCCATTAGATAGATAGTGAGATTGACTGATAAACACACTAGCCTCTTTGTTCTCCTGTAGAGGGACAGACAGATAGCCAGACACTTTGGAATCCTTCTTCTTCTCCATTAGATAATAATACAGACAGACTCACAGACACACAGACAGACAGACACACTAGTCTTCTCCTCCCCTGAGAGACAGAGAGATAGACACTGTAGCCTCCTTCTTCTCGATTAGATAAACGTACATATATAGATATCTGTTACAGTGACAGAGAGACAGACATACTAGCTTACTCCCCCTCCATTAGATGCACACATAGACTGATACAAATATACAGTAGAATACCCCCCTTTACTTTCCGCTTCATTGATACACAGACCCGCACGCACACACAGACACACAGACACACACACACACACGGTAGCCTCCTCCTCTTCCTCAAATTCGAAGTTATGTAGATAGACACACTAACCTACTCCTCCAATACACAGACACATAAAAAGGCACACTAGCCTATAGGTATGCCTCTTTAGATAGATAGGTAGTTAGGTAGGTAGGTAGGTAGGTAGGTAGATAGATAGATAGATAGATAGATAGATAGATAGATAGATAGATAGGCAGGCAGGAAGATACAGAGACATACAAGTCTCCTCCTCCTCCGTTAGATAAACAGACGGGCACACACATAGGCTAGCCTCTCCCATCCTCCTCTAGGCAGGCAATCAGGCAGGCAGTCAGACACACAGACACACTAGCGTCGGGGTGCGGTCTGTGGACAGGGATCAGCAGCGTTGACCAGGGGCAGGAGTGCCACTGGCGAGTCATAGCGTTTTATCCCATGTCCCACCCTGCCTTGCCTGGGGGTGGCATCCGCTCCCCCAAGTTCACCGGACTCAGACATTTGAAGTCTCCCTGCTTTGGGAGCGGGCGTGCTGAGGTCAGGGGAGGAGTTCAGCGGCAGATATGGAGGCGGCAGAGCAGCTAAGGGGGATGCCTCGGCGAGTCGATCATTTTCCTACCACCTCCCCCTCTCCTGGCCTCGGGGTGTCCTCTGCTACCCCAGGTGTGCGGGATTTAATTCTCCTTGTCAGCCAGGTCCTGGGAGGCTGCTGCGGTGATCTCTGGGTACAGGGACGTTGAGGGGAGCAGACTACATCGGGTGAGCCGATCAGGTTGCTCCCATCTCCACAAGGGCCTGGCCTGGAAACGGGCTCTCCTGCCCCGGGTTCACAGTATCCATGTTTCCATGTCAGCCTTCGCCCCGAAGGCGGGCCCGGTGTGATAAGGGGCTGCAGTGAGGAGGCGGGTCTGCCCCACCGAGCCCCTGTATTTGCTCAGATCTCCCCCTTGGCCGGTCCTAGGGTTGGTTTCTGCTACCCTAGGTACTCGAGGTGCACATCTCTGTGTTTTCCGGCTCCCGTGAAGCGGGTGTGGGGTGGGGTGCGGCGGGGGTCGGGCTGGGGCTTGGCGCGCGCAGCTATAGAAAGAGCAGAAGCGGCAGGCACGGGCTGCCCTGGCAAGCCTGTGGGTTCCCATCCATTGTCCCCCTCAGACTGCAATGGGGGCACCCTCTGTTGCTTCAGGGTGGCAATTGCCATCCCTCCAGGTGAGTCGAATACTGAGAGGCTTCCTCCATTAGACAGACAGAGAGACAAATAAATAGACAGTCAGACACACTAGCGTCTTCCTCCATTTAGACACAGCCATCTATCCTAACCTCCTCCTCCTCATCCATTATAGAGGGAGACAGAAACATAGACAGACAGACATGCACAAACACACACACACTAGCCTCCTCCTTCTCTTCCAATAGGTAGATAGGTAGATAGACAAACTAACCTCCTCCTCCAACAGACACACAAGTAAAAAGTCACACTTGGCTCCTGCTATGCCTCCACTTGATAGATAGATAGATAGATAGATAGATAGATAGATAGATAGATAGATAGATAGTTTGATTGATAGATAGATAGGCAGGCCAATAGAGAGACCTACTCGCCGGCTGCTCCTCCGTTAGGTAAAACGACAGACACACACGTAGACTAGCCCCTCCCATTCTGAAACATCTAGGCCGTCAGGCTGGTAGTCAGACAGACGCACAATCTAGACATGGGTGCTCTGGGGAAGGGGTTTGACGGAAGCGACTGGGGAATAGGGTGCCACTGTCGAGCTAGAGGATATTCTCCCATGTCCCTAGCTGCCTTGCCTGGAGGAGGCATCCGCTCCCCCAAGTTCACGGGACTCAAACTTTTAAAGTCGCCCTGCTCCTGGGAGCGGGCGTGGTGAGGTCAGGGGAAGAGGTCGGCAGCAGAGGCGGAGACAGAGGCTGCACAGCAGCAAACGGGGATGCCTCGGCGGCTTGGTCATTTTCCTCCGAACTCCACCTCTTCTGCCCTCGGGGGGGCGGCCTCTGCTAACCCAGGGTTCCGGGATTAATTCTCCTGGTCAGCCAGGTCCTGGGATGCTGGTGAGGTGACTTCAGAGGACAGGGACGTCGTGGGGAGCGGACTGCCTCTGATCAGCCGATCAGTTTGCTCCCATCTCCACAGCCGCCTGGCCTGGGGGCGGCCTCTCCTGCCCCAGGTTCACCGTATGCATGTTTCCATGTCAGCGTCCGCCCTGGAGGCAGGCGCGGTGCGATCAGGGGCTGCAGTGAGTAGTCGGGGCTGCCCCACCGAGCCCCTGTTATTGCTCAGAGCTCCCCCTTGGCCGGTTCTAGGGTTGATCTCTGCTACCCTAGGTACACGAGCTGCACATCTTTGCGTTTCCCGGCTCCCGGGAGGCGGGCAGGGGTGGCCTGTGGGCGGGGCGGGGGCGGGGCGGGGGCGGAAACAAAGAGGGCAGAAGCAGGAGGCATGGGCTGCCCAGGCAAGCCTGTGGGTTTCCATCCAGTGTCCCCCTCAGCCTGCAGTTGGGGCGCCCCCTGCTGCTTCAGGGTGGCAGTTGCCATCCCCCCAGGTGGCACGAATACTGGGATTCTTCCTACAGTAGACACACAGAGAGACAAAGAAATAGACAGACAGACACACTAGCCTCTTCCTCCATTTAGAAACAGCCATATATCCTAACCTCCTCTTCCTCATGCATTCTATAGGTAGACACATACATACATAGGCAGACACCCACAGACACACACATACACACACTGGCGTCCTACTTCTCCTCACTTAATTAGGTAGTGAGACACACTAATCTCCTCCTCCATTAGATAATAGATCGAGAAACGCAATAGACTCTTCCTCATCCTCCATTAGATAGATAGTGAGATTGACTGATAAACACACTAGCCTCTTTGTTCTCCTGTAGAGGGACAGACAGATAGCCAGACACTTTGGAATCCTTCTTCTTCTCCATTAGATAATAATACAGACAGACTCACAGACACACAGACAGACAGACACACTAGTCTTCTCCTCCCCTGAGAGACAGAGAGATAGACACTGTAGCCTCCTTCTTCTCGATTAGATAAACGTACATATATAGATATCTGTTACAGTGACAGAGAGACAGACATACTAGCTTACTCCCCCTCCATTAGATGCACACATAGACTGATACAAATATACAGTAGAATACCCCCCTTTACTTTCCGCTTCATTGATACACAGACCCGCACGCACACACAGACACACAGACACACACACACACACGGTAGCCTCCTCCTCTTCCTCAAATTCGAAGTTATGTAGATAGACACACTAACCTACTCCTCCAATACACAGACACATAAAAAGGCACACTAGCCTATAGGTATGCCTCCTTTAGATAGATAGGTAGTTAGGTAGGTAGGTAGATAGATAGATAGATAGATAGATAGATAGATAGATAGATAGGCAGGCAGGAAGATACAGAGACATACAAGTCTCCTCCTCCTCCGTTAGATAAACAGACGGGCACACACATAGGCTAGCCTCTCCCATCCTCCTCTAGGCAGGCAATCAGGCAGGCAGTCAGACAGACAGACACACTAGCGTCGGGGTGCGGTCTGTGGACAGGGATCAGCAGCGTTGACCAGGGGCAGGAGTGCCACTGGCGAGTCATAGCGTTTTATCCCATGTCCCACCCTGCCTTGCCTGGGGGTGGCATCCGCTCCCCCAAGTTCACCGGACTCAGACATTTGAAGTCTCCCTGCTTTGGGAGCGGGCGTGCTGAGGTCAGGGGAGGAGTTCAGCGGCAGATATGGAGGCGGCAGAGCAGCTAAGGGGGATGCCTCGGCGAGTCGATCATTTTCCTACCACCTCCCCCTCTCCTGGCCTCGGGGTGTCCTCTGCTACCCCAGGTGTGCGGGATTTAATTCTCCTTGTCAGCCAGGTCCTGGGAGGCTGCTGCGGTGATCTCTGGGTACAGGGACGTTGAGGGGAGCAGACTACATCGGGTGAGCCGATCAGGTTGCTCCCATCTCCACAAGGGCCTGGCCTGGAAACGGGCTCTCCTGCCCCGGGTTCACAGTATCCATGTTTCCATGTCAGCCTTCGCCCCGAAGGCGGGCCCGGTGTGATAAGGGGCTGCAGTGAGGAGGCGGGTCTGCCCCACCGAGCCCCTGTATTTGCTCAGATCTCCCCCTTGGCCGGTCCTAGGGTTGGTTTCTGCTACCCTAGGTACTCGAGGTGCACATCTCTGTGTTTTCCGGCTCCCGTGAAGCGGGTGTGGGGTGGGGTGCGGCGGGGGTCGGGCTGGGGCTTGGCGCGCGCAGCTATAGAAAGAGCAGAAGCGGCAGGCACGGGCTGCCCTGGCAAGCCTGTGGGTTCCCATCCATTGTCCCCCTCAGACTGCAATGGGGCCACCCTCTGTTGCTTCAGGGTGGCAATTGCCATCCCTCCAGGTGAGTCGAATACTGAGAGGCTTCCTCCATTAGACAGACAGAGAGACAAATAAATAGACAGTCAGACACACTAGCGTCTTCCTCCATTTAGACACAGCCATCTATCCTAACCTCCTCCTCCTCATCCATTATAGAGGGAGACAGAAACATAGACAGACAGACATGCACAAACACACACACACTAGCCTCCTCCTTCTCTTCCAATAGGTAGATAGGTAGATAGACAAACTAACCTCCTCCTCCAACAGACACACAAGTAAAAAGTCACACTTGGCTCCTGCTATGCCTCCACTTGATAGATAGATAGATAGATAGATAGATAGATAGATAGATAGATAGATAGATAGTTTGATTGATAGATAGATAGGCAGGCCAATAGAGAGACCTACTCGCCGGCTGCTCCTCCGTTAGGTAAAACGACAGACACACACGTAGACTAGCCCCTCCCATTCTGAAACATCTAGGCCGTCAGGCTGGTAGTCAGACAGACGCACAATCTAGACATGGGTGCTCTGGGGAAGGGGTTTGACGGAAGCGACTGGGGAATAGGGTGCCACTGTCGAGCTAGAGGATATTCTCCCATGTCCCTAGCTGCCTTGCCTGGAGGAGGCATCCGCTCCCCCAAGTTCACGGGACTCAAACTTTTAAAGTCGCCCTGCTCCTGGGAGCGGGCGTGGTGAGGTCAGGGGAAGAGGTCGGCAGCAGAGGCGGAGACAGAGGCTGCACAGCAGCAAACGGGGATGCCTCGGCGGCTTGGTCATTTTCCTCCGAACTCCACCTCTTCTGCCCTCGGGGGGGCGGCCTCTGCTAACCCAGGGTTCCGGGATTAATTCTCCTGGTCAGCCAGGTCCTGGGATGCTGGTGAGGTGACTTCAGAGGACAGGGACGTCGTGGGGAGCGGACTGCCTCTGATCAGCCGATCAGTTTGCTCCCATCTCCACAGCCGCCTGGCCTGGGGGCGGCCTCTCCTGCCCCAGGTTCACCGTATGCATGTTTCCATGTCAGCGTCCGCCCTGGAGGCAGGCGCGGTGCGATCAGGGGCTGCAGTGAGTAGTCGGGGCTGCCCCACCGAGCCCCTGTTATTGCTCAGAGCTCCCCCTTGGCCGGTTCTAGGGTTGATCTCTGCTACCCTAGGTACACGAGCTGCACATCTTTGCGTTTCCCGGCTCCCGGGAGGCGGGCAGGGGTGGCCTGTGGGCGGGGCGGGGGCGGGGCGGGGGCGGAAACAAAGAGGGCAGAAGCAGGAGGCATGGGCTGCCCAGGCAAGCCTGTGGGTTTCCATCCAGTGTCCCCCTCAGCCTGCAGTTGGGGCGCCCCCTGCTGCTTCAGGGTGGCAGTTGCCATCCCCCCAGGTGGCACGAATACTGGGATTCTTCCTACAGTAGACACACAGAGAGACAAAGAAATAGACAGACAGACACACTAGCCTCTTCCTCCATTTAGAAACAGCCATATATCCTAACCTCCTCTTCCTCATGCATTCTATAGGTAGACACATACATACATAGGCAGACACCCACAGACACACACATACACACACTGGCGTCCTACTTCTCCTCACTTAATTAGGTAGTGAGACACACTAATCTCCTCCTCCATTAGATAATAGATCGAGAAACGCAATAGACTCTTCCTCATCCTCCATTAGATAGATAGTGAGATTGACTGATAAACACACTAGCCTCTTTGTTCTCCTGTAGAGGGACAGACAGATAGCCAGACACTTTGGAATCCTTCTTCTTCTCCATTAGATAATAATACAGACAGACTCACAGACACACAGACAGACAGACACACTAGTCTTCTCCTCCCCTGAGAGACAGAGAGATAGACACTGTAGCCTCCTTCTTCTCGATTAGATAAACGTACATATATAGATATCTGTTACAGTGACAGAGAGACAGACATACTAGCTTACTCCCCCTCCATTAGATGCACACATAGACTGATACAAATATACAGTAGAATACCCCCCTTTACTTTCCGCTTCATTGATACACAGACCCGCACGCACACACAGACACACAGACACACACACACACACGGTAGCCTCCTCCTCTTCCTCAAATTCGAAGTTATGTAGATAGACACACTAACCTACTCCTCCAATACACAGACACATAAAAAGGCACACTAGCCTATAGGTATGCCTCCTTTAGATAGATAGGTAGTTAGGTAGGTAGGTAGGTAGATAGATAGATAGATAGATAGATAGATAGATAGATAGATAGGCAGGCAGGAAGATACAGAGACATACAAGTCTCCTCCTCCTCCGTTAGATAAACAGACGGGCACACACATAGGCTAGCCTCTCCCATCCTCCTCTAGGCAGGCAATCAGGCAGGCAGTCAGACACACAGACACACTAGCGTCGGGGTGCGGTCTGTGGACAGGGATCAGCAGCGTTGACCAGGGGCAGGAGTGCCACTGGCGAGTCATAGCGTTTTATCCCATGTCCCACCCTGCCTTGCCTGGGGGTGGCATCCGCTCCCCCAAGTTCACCGGACTCAGACATTTGAAGTCTCCCTGCTTTGGGAGCGGGCGTGCTGAGGTCAGGGGAGGAGTTCAGCGGCAGATATGGAGGCGGCAGAGCAGCTAAGGGGGATGCCTCGGCGAGTCGATCATTTTCCTACCACCTCCCCCTCTCCTGGCCTCGGGGTGTCCTCTGCTACCCCAGGTGTGCGGGATTTAATTCTCCTTGTCAGCCAGGTCCTGGGAGGCTGCTGCGGTGATCTCTGGGTACAGGGACGTTGAGGGGAGCAGACTACATCGGGTGAGCCGATCAGGTTGCTCCCATCTCCACAAGGGCCTGGCCTGGAAACGGGCTCTCCTGCCCCGGGTTCACAGTATCCATGTTTCCATGTCAGCCTTCGCCCCGAAGGCGGGCCCGGTGTGATAAGGGGCTGCAGTGAGGAGGCGGGTCTGCCCCACCGAGCCCCTGTATTTGCTCAGATCTCCCCCTTGGCCGGTCCTAGGGTTGGTTTCTGCTACCCTAGGTACTCGAGGTGCACATCTCTGTGTTTTCCGGCTCCCGTGAAGCGGGTGTGGGGTGGGGTGCGGCGGGGGTCGGGCTGGGGCTTGGCGCGCGCAGCTATAGAAAGAGCAGAAGCGGCAGGCACGGGCTGCCCTGGCAAGCCTGTGGGTTCCCATCCATTGTCCCCCTCAGACTGCAATGGGGCCACCCTCTGTTGCTTCAGGGTGGCAATTGCCATCCCTCCAGGTGAGTCGAATACTGAGAGGCTTCCTCCATTAGACAGACAGAGAGACAAATAAATAGACAGTCAGACACACTAGCGTCTTCCTCCATTTAGACACAGCCATCTATCCTAACCTCCTCCTCCTCATCCATTATAGAGGGAGACAGAAACATAGACAGACAGACATGCACAAACACACACACACTAGCCTCCTCCTTCTCTTCCAATAGGTAGATAGGTAGATAGACAAACTAACCTCCTCCTCCAACAGACACACAAGTAAAAAGTCACACTTGGCTCCTGCTATGCCTCCACTTGATAGATAGATAGAAAGATAGATAGATAGATAGATAGATAGATAGATAGATAGATAGATAGGCAGGCAGGAAGATACAGAGACATACAAGTCTCCTCCTCCTCCGTTAGATAAACAGATGGGCACACACATAGGCTAGCCTCTCCCATCCTCCTCTAGGCAGGCAATCAGGCAGGCAGTCAGACACACAGACACACTAGCGTCGGGGTGCGGTCTGTGGACAGGGATCAGCAGCGTTGACCAGGGGCAGGAGTGCCACTGGCGAGTCATAGCGTTTTATCCCATGTCCCACCCTGCCTTGCCTGGGGGTGGCATCCGCTCCCCCAAGTTCACCGGACTCAGACATTTGAAGTCTCCCTGCTTTGGGAGCGGGCGTGCTGAGGTCAGGGGAGGAGTTCAGCGGCAGATATGGAGGCGGCAGAGCAGCTAAGGGGGATGCCTCGGCGAGTCGATCATTTTCCTACCACCTCCCCCTCTCCTGGCCTCGGGGTGTCCTCTGCTACCCCAGGTGTGCGGGATTTAATTCTCCTTGTCAGCCAGGTCCTGGGAGGCTGCTGCGGTGATCTCTGGGTACAGGGACGTTGAGGGGAGCAGACTACATCGGGTGAGCCGATCAGGTTGCTCCCATCTCCACAAGGGCCTGGCCTGGAAACGGGCTCTCCTGCCCCGGGTTCACAGTATCCATGTTTCCATGTCAGCCTTCGCCCCGAAGGCGGGCCCGGTGTGATAAGGGGCTGCAGTGAGGAGGCGGGTCTGCCCCACCGAGCCCCTGTATTTGCTCAGATCTCCCCCTTGGCCGGTCCTAGGGTTGGTTTCTGCTACCCTAGGTACTCGAGGTGCACATCTCTGTGTTTTCCGGCTCCCGTGAAGCGGGTGTGGGGTGGGGTGCGGCGGGGGTCGGGCTGGGGCTTGGCGCGCGCAGCTATAGAAAGAGCAGAAGCGGCAGGCACGGGCTGCCCTGGCAAGCCTGTGGGTTCCCATCCATTGTCCCCCTCAGACTGCAATGGGGCCACCCTCTGTTGCTTCAGGGTGGCAATTGCCATCCCTCCAGGTGAGTCGAATACTGAGAGGCTTCCTCCATTAGACAGACAGAGAGACAAATAAATAGACAGTCAGACACACTAGCGTCTTCCTCCATTTAGACACAGCCATCTATCCTAACCTCCTCCTCCTCATCCATTATAGAGGGAGACAGAAACATAGACAGACAGACATGCACAAACACACACACACTAGCCTCCTCCTTCTCTTCCAATAGGTAGATAGGTAGATAGACAAACTAACCTCCTCCTCCAACAGACACACAAGTAAAAAGTCACACTTGGCTCCTGCTATGCCTCCACTTGATAGATAGATAGATAGATAGATAGATAGATAGATAGATAGATAGATAGATAGTTTGATTGATAGATAGATAGGCAGGCCAATAGAGAGACCTACTCGCCGGCTGCTCCTCCGTTAGGTAAAACGACAGACACACACGTAGACTAGCCCCTCCCATTCTGAAACATCTAGGCCGTCAGGCTGGTAGTCAGACAGACACACAATCTAGACATGGGTGTTCTGGGGAAGGGGTTTGACGGAAGCGACTGGGGAATAGGGTGCCACTGTCGAGCTAGAGGATATTCTCCCATGTCCCTAGCTGCCTTGCCTGGAGGAGGCATCCGCTCCCCCAAGTTCACGGGACTCAAACTTTTAAAGTCGCCCTGCTCCTGGGAGCGGGCGTGGTGAGGTCAGGGGAAGAGGTCGGCAGCAGAGGCGGAGACAGAGGCTGCACAGCAGCAAACGGGGATGCCTCGGCGGCTTGGTCATTTTCCTCCGAACTCCACCTCTTCTGCCCTCGGGGGGGGCGGCCTCTGCTAACCCAGGGTTCCGGGATTAATTCTCCTGGTCAGCCAGGTCCTGGGATGCTGGTGAGGTGACTTCAGAGGACAGGGACGTCGTGGGGAGCGGACTGCCTCTGATCAGCCGATCAGTTTGCTCCCATCTCCACAGCCGCCTGGCCTGGGGGCGGCCTCTCCTGCCCCAGGTTCACCGTATGCATGTTTCCATGTCAGCGTCCGCCCTGGAGGCAGGCGCGGTGCGATCAGGGGCTGCAGTGAGTAGTCGGGGCTGCCCCACCGAGCCCCTGTTATTGCTCAGAGCTCCCCCTTGGCCGGTTCTAGGGTTGATCTCTGCTACCCTAGGTACACGAGCTGCACATCTTTGCGTTTCCCGGCTCCCGGGAGGCGGGCAGGGGTGGCCTGTGGGCGGGGCGGGGGCGGGGCGGGGGCGGAAACAAAGAGGGCAGAAGCAGGAGGCATGGGCTGCCCAGGCAAGCCTGTGGGTTTCCATCCAGTGTCCCCCTCAGCCTGCAGTTGGGGCGCCCCCTGCTGCTTCAGGGTGGCAGTTGCCATCCCCCCAGGTGGCACGAATACTGGGATTCTTCCTACAGTAGACACACAGAGAGACAAAGAAATAGACAGACAGACACACTAGCCTCTTCCTCCATTTAGAAACAGCCATATATCCTAACCTCCTCTTCCTCATGCATTCTATAGGTAGACACATACATACATAGGCAGACACCCACAGACACACACATACACACACTGGCGTCCTACTTCTCCTCACTTAATTAGGTAGTGAGACACACTAATCTCCTCCTCCATTAGATAATAGATCGAGAAACGCAATAGACTCTTCCTCATCCTCCATTAGATAGATAGTGAGATTGACTGATAAACACACTAGCCTCTTTGTTCTCCTGTAGAGGGACAGACAGATAGCCAGACACTTTGGAATCCTTCTTCTTCTCCATTAGATAATAATACAGACAGACTCACAGACACACAGACAGACAGACACACTAGTCTTCTCCTCCCCTGAGAGACAGAGAGATAGACACTGTAGCCTCCTTCTTCTCGATTAGATAAACGTACATATATAGATATCTGTTACAGTGACAGAGAGACAGACATACTAGCTTACTCCCCCTCCATTAGATGCACACATAGACTGATACAAATATACAGTAGAATACCCCCCTTTACTTTCCGCTTCATTGATACACAGACCCGCACGCACACACAGACACACAGACACACACACACACACGGTAGCCTCCTCCTCTTCCTCAAATTCGAAGTTATGTAGATAGACACACTAACCTACTCCTCCAATACACAGACACATAAAAAGGCACACTAGCCTATAGGTATGCCTCCTTTAGATAGATAGGTAGTTAGGTAGGTAGGTAGGTAGATAGATAGATAGATAGATAGATAGATAGATAGATAGATAGGCAGGCAGGAAGATACAGAGACATACAAGTCTCCTCCTCCTCCGTTAGATAAACAGACGGGCACACACATAGGCTAGCCTCTCCCATCCTCCTCTAGGCAGGCAATCAGGCAGGCAGTCAGACACACAGACACACTAGCGTCGGGGTGCGGTCTGTGGACAGGGATCAGCAGCGTTGACCAGGGGCAGGAGTGCCACTGGCGAGTCATAGCGTTTTATCCCATGTCCCACCCTGCCTTGCCTGGGGGTGGCATCCGCTCCCCCAAGTTCACCGGACTCAGACATTTGAAGTCTCCCTGCTTTGGGAGCGGGCGTGCTGAGGTCAGGGGAGGAGTTCAGCGGCAGATATGGAGGCGGCAGAGCAGCTAAGGGGGATGCCTCGGCGAGTCGATCATTTTCCTACCACCTCCCCCTCTCCTGGCCTCGGGGTGTCCTCTGCTACCCCAGGTGTGCGGGATTTAATTCTCCTTGTCAGCCAGGTCCTGGGAGGCTGCTGCGGTGATCTCTGGGTACAGGGACGTTGAGGGGAGCAGACTACATCGGGTGAGCCGATCAGGTTGCTCCCATCTCCACAAGGGCCTGGCCTGGAAACGGGCTCTCCTGCCCCGGGTTCACAGTATCCATGTTTCCATGTCAGCCTTCGCCCCGAAGGCGGGCCCGGTGTGATAAGGGGCTGCAGTGAGGAGGCGGGTCTGCCCCACCGAGCCCCTGTATTTGCTCAGATCTCCCCCTTGGCCGGTCCTAGGGTTGGTTTCTGCTACCCTAGGTACTCGAGGTGCACATCTCTGTGTTTTCCGGCTCCCGTGAAGCGGGTGTGGGGTGGGGTGCGGCGGGGGTCGGGCTGGGGCTTGGCGCGCGCAGCTATAGAAAGAGCAGAAGCGGCAGGCACGGGCTGCCCTGGCAAGCCTGTGGGTTCCCATCCATTGTCCCCCTCAGACTGCAATGGGGCCACCCTCTGTTGCTTCAGGGTGGCAATTGCCATCCCTCCAGGTGAGTCGAATACTGAGAGGCTTCCTCCATTAGACAGACAGAGAGACAAATAAATAGACAGTCAGACACACTAGCGTCTTCCTCCATTTAGACACAGCCATCTATCCTAACCTCCTCCTCCTCATCCATTATAGAGGGAGACAGAAACATAGACAGACAGACATGCACAAACACACACACACTAGCCTCCTCCTTCTCTTCCAATAGGTAGATAGGTAGATAGACAAACTAACCTCCTCCTCCAACAGACACACAAGTAAAAAGTCACACTTGGCTCCTGCTATGCCTCCACTTGATAGATAGATAGAAAGATAGATAGATAGATAGATAGATAGATAGATAGATAGATAGATAGGCAGGCAGGAAGATACAGAGACATACAAGTCTCCTCCTCCTCCGTTAGATAAACAGATGGGCACACACATAGGCTAGCCTCTCCCATCCTCCTCTAGGCAGGCAATCAGGCAGGCAGTCAGACACACAGACACACTAGCGTCGGGGTGCGGTCTGTGGACAGGGATCAGCAGCGTTGACCAGGGGCAGGAGTGCCACTGGCGAGTCATAGCGTTTTATCCTATGTCCCACCCTGCCTTGCCTGGGGGTGGCATCCGCTCCCCCAAGTTCACCGGACTCAGACATTTGAAGTCTCCCTGCTTTGGGAGCGGGCGTGCTGAGGTCAGGGGAGGAGTTCAGCGGCAGATATGGAGGCGGCAGAGCAGCTAAGGGGGATGCCTCGGCGAGTCGATCATTTTCCTACCACCTCCCCCTCTCCTGGCCTCGGGGTGTCCTCTGCTACCCCAGGTGTGCGGGATTTAATTCTCCTTGTCAGCCAGGTCCTGGGAGGCTGCTGCGGTGATCTCTGGGTACAGGGACGTTGAGGGGAGCAGACTACATCGGGTGAGCCGATCAGGTTGCTCCCATCTCCACAAGGGCCTGGCCTGGAAACGGGCTCTCCTGCCCCGGGTTCACAGTATCCATGTTTCCATGTCAGCCTTCGCCCCGAAGGCGGGCCCGGTGTGATAAGGGGCTGCAGTGAGGAGGCGGGTCTGCCCCACCGAGCCCCTGTATTTGCTCAGATCTCCCCCTTGGCCGGTCCTAGGGTTGGTTTCTGCTACCCTAGGTACTCGAGGTGCACATCTCTGTGTTTTCCGGCTCCCGTGAAGCGGGTGTGGGGTGGGGTGCGGCGGGGGTCGGGCTGGGGCTTGGCGCGCGCAGCTATAGAAAGAGCAGAAGCGGCAGGCACGGGCTGCCCTGGCAAGCCTGTGGGTTCCCATCCATTGTCCCCCTCAGACTGCAATGGGGCCACCCTCTGTTGCTTCAGGGTGGCAATTGCCATCCCTCCAGGTGAGTCGAATACTGAGAGGCTTCCTCCATTAGACAGACAGAGAGACAAATAAATAGACAGTCAGACACACTAGCGTCTTCCTCCATTTAGACACAGCCATCTATCCTAACCTCCTCCTCCTCATCCATTATAGAGGGAGACAGAAACATAGACAGACAGACATGCACAAACACACACACACTAGCCTCCTCCTTCTCTTCCAATAGGTAGATAGGTAGATAGACAAACTAACCTCCTCCTCCAACAGACACACAAGTAAAAAGTCACACTTGGCTCCTGCTATGCCTCCACTTGATAGATAGATAGATAGATAGATAGATAGATAGATAGATAGATAGATAGTTTGATTGATAGATAGATAGGCAGGCCAATAGAGAGACCTACTCGCCGGCTGCTCCTCCGTTAGGTAAAACGACAGACACACACGTAGACTAGCCCCTCCCATTCTGAAACATCTAGGCCGTCAGGCTGGTAGTCAGACAGACACACAATCTAGACATGGGTGTTCTGGGGAAGGGGTTTGACGGAAGCGACTGGGGAATAGGGTGCCACTGTCGAGCTAGAGGATATTCTCCCATGTCCCTAGCTGCCTTGCCTGGAGGAGGCATCCGCTCCCCCAAGTTCACGGGACTCAAACTTTTAAAGTCGCCCTGCTCCTGGGAGCGGGCGTGGTGAGGTCAGGGGAAGAGGTCGGCAGCAGAGGCGGAGACAGAGGCTGCACAGCAGCAAACGGGGATGCCTCGGCGGCTTGGTCATTTTCCTCCGAACTCCACCTCTTCTGCCCTCGGGGGGGGCGGCCTCTGCTAACCCAGGGTTCCGGGATTAATTCTCCTGGTCAGCCAGGTCCTGGGATGCTGGTGAGGTGACTTCAGAGGACAGGGACGTCGTGGGGAGCGGACTGCCTCTGATCAGCCGATCAGTTTGCTCCCATCTCCACAGCCGCCTGGCCTGGGGGCGGCCTCTCCTGCCCCAGGTTCACCGTATGCATGTTTCCATGTCAGCGTCCGCCCTGGAGGCAGGCGCGGTGCGATCAGGGGCTGCAGTGAGTAGTCGGGGCTGCCCCACCGAGCCCCTGTTATTGCTCAGAGCTCCCCCTTGGCCGGTTCTAGGGTTGATCTCTGCTACCCTAGGTACACGAGCTGCACATCTTTGCGTTTCCCGGCTCCCGGGAGGCGGGCAGGGGTGGCCTGTGGGCGGGGCGGGGGCGGGGCGGGGGCGGAAACAAAGAGGGCAGAAGCAGGAGGCATGGGCTGCCCAGGCAAGCCTGTGGGTTTCCATCCAGTGTCCCCCTCAGCCTGCAGTTGGGGCGCCCCCTGCTGCTTCAGGGTGGCAGTTGCCATCCCCCCAGGTGGCACGAATACTGGGATTCTTCCTACAGTAGACACACAGAGAGACAAAGAAATAGACAGACAGACACACTAGCCTCTTCCTCCATTTAGAAACAGCCATATATCCTAACCTCCTCTTCCTCATGCATTCTATAGGTAGACACATACATACATAGGCAGACACCCACAGACACACACATACACACACTGGCGTCCTACTTCTCCTCACTTAATTAGGTAGTGAGACACACTAATCTCCTCCTCCATTAGATAATAGATCGAGAAACGCAATAGACTCTTCCTCATCCTCCATTAGATAGATAGTGAGATTGACTGATAAACACACTAGCCTCTTTGTTCTCCTGTAGAGGGACAGACAGATAGCCAGACACTTTGGAATCCTTCTTCTTCTCCATTAGATAATAATACAGACAGACTCACAGACACACAGACAGACAGACACACTAGTCTTCTCCTCCCCTGAGAGACAGAGAGATAGACACTGTAGCCTCCTTCTTCTCGATTAGATAAACGTACATATATAGATATCTGTTACAGTGACAGAGAGACAGACATACTAGCTTACTCCCCCTCCATTAGATGCACACATAGACTGATACAAATATACAGTAGAATACCCCCCTTTACTTTCCGCTTCATTGATACACAGACCCGCACGCACACACAGACACACAGACACACACACACACACGGTAGCCTCCTCCTCTTCCTCAAATTCGAAGTTATGTAGATAGACACACTAACCTACTCCTCCAATACACAGACACATAAAAAGGCACACTAGCCTATAGGTATGCCTCCTTTAGATAGATAGGTAGTTAGGTAGGTAGGTAGGTAGGTAGGTAGATAGATAGATAGATAGATAGATAGATAGATAGATAGATAGGCAGGCAGGAAGATACAGAGACATACAAGTCTCCTCCTCCTCCGTTAGATAAACAGATGGGCACACACATAGGCTAGCCTCTCCCATCCTCCTCTAGGCAGGCAATCAGGCAGGCAGTCAGACACACAGACACACTAGCGTCGGGGTGCGGTCTGTGGACAGGGATCAGCAGCGTTGACCAGGGGCAGGAGTGCCACTGGCGAGTCATAGCGTTTTATCCCATGTCCCACCCTGCCTTGCCTGGGGGTGGCATCCGCTCCCCCAAGTTCACCGGACTCAGACATTTGAAGTCTCCCTGCTTTGGGAGCGGGCGTGCTGAGGTCAGGGGAGGAGTTCAGCGGCAGATATGGAGGCGGCAGAGCAGCTAAGGGGGATGCCTCGGCGAGTCGATCATTTTCCTACCACCTCCCCCTCTCCTGGCCTCGGGGTGTCCTCTGCTGCCCCAGGTGTGCGGGATTTAATTCTCCTTGTCAGCCAGGTCCTGGGAGGCTGCTGCGGTGATCTCTGGGTACAGGGACGTTGAGGGGAGCAGACTACATCGGGTGAGCCGATCAGGTTGCTCCCATCTCCACAAGGGCCTGGCCTGGAAACGGGCTCTCCTGCCCCGGGTTCACAGTATCCATGTTTCCATGTCAGCCTTCGCCCCGAAGGCGGGCCCGGTGTGATAAGGGGCTGCAGTGAGGAGGCGGGTCTGCCCCACCGAGCCCCTGTATTTGCTCAGATCTCCCCCTTGGCCGGTCCTAGGGTTGGTTTCTGCTACCCTAGGTACTCGAGGTGCACATCTCTGTGTTTTCCGGCTCCCGTGAAGCGGGTGTGGGGTGGGGTGCGGCGGGGGTCGGGCTGGGGCTTGGCGCGCGCAGCTATAGAAAGAGCAGAAGCGGCAGGCACGGGCTGCCCTGGCAAGCCTGTGGGTTCCCATCCATTGTCCCCCTCAGACTGCAATGGGGCCACCCTCTGTTGCTTCAGGGTGGCAATTGCCATCCCTCCAGGTGAGTCGAATACTGAGAGGCTTCCTCCATTAGACAGACAGAGAGACAAATAAATAGACAGTCAGACACACTAGCGTCTTCCTCCATTTAGACACAGCCATCTATCCTAACCTCCTCCTCCTCATCCATTATAGAGGGAGACAGAAACATAGACAGACAGACATGCACAAACACACACACACTAGCCTCCTCCTTCTCTTCCAATAGGTAGATAGGTAGATAGACAAACTAACCTCCTCCTCCAACAGACACACAAGTAAAAAGTCACACTTGGCTCCTGCTATGCCTCCACTTGATAGATAGATAGATAGATAGATAGATAGATAGATAGATAGATAGATAGATAGATAGATAGATAGTTTGATTGATAGATAGATAGGCAGGCCAATAGAGAGACCTACTCGCCGGCTGCTCCTCCGTTAGGTAAAACGACAGACACACACGTAGACTAGCCCCTCCCATTCTGAAACATCTAGGCCGTCAGGCTGGTAGTCAGACAGACACACAATCTAGACATGGGTGTTCTGGGGAAGGGGTTTGACGGAAGCGACTGGGGAATAGGGTGCCACTGTCGAGCTAGAGGATATTCTCCCATGTCCCTAGCTGCCTTGCCTGGAGGAGGCATCCGCTCCCCCAAGTTCACGGGACTCAAACTTTTAAAGTCGCCCTGCTCCTGGGAGCGGGCGTGGTGAGGTCAGGGGAAGAGGTCGGCAGCAGAGGCGGAGACAGAGGCTGCACAGCAGCAAACGGGGATGCCTCGGCGGCTTGGTCATTTTCCTCCGAACTCCACCTCTTCTGCCCTCGGGGGGGGCGGCCTCTGCTAACCCAGGGTTCCGGGATTAATTCTCCTGGTCAGCCAGGTCCTGGGATGCTGGTGAGGTGACTTCAGAGGACAGGGACGTCGTGGAGAGCGGACTGCCTCTGATCAGCCGATCAGTTTGCTCCCATCTCCACAGCCGCCTGGCCTGGGGGCGGCCTCTCCTGCCCCAGGTTCACCGTATGCATGTTTCCATGTCAGCGTCCGCCCTGGAGGCAGGCGCGGTGCGATCAGGGGCTGCAGTGAGTAGTCGGGGCTGCCCCACCGAGCCCCTGTTATTGCTCAGAGCTCCCCCTTGGCCGGTTCTAGGGTTGATCTCTGCTACCCTAGGTACACGAGCTGCACATCTTTGCGTTTCCCGGCTCCCGGGAGGCGGGCAGGGGTGGCCTGTGGGCGGGGCGGGGGCGGGGCGGGGGCGGAAACAAAGAGGGCAGAAGCAGGAGGCATGGGCTGCCCAGGCAAGCCTGTGGGTTTCCATCCAGTGTCCCCCTCAGCCTGCAGTTGGGGCGCCCCCTGCTGCTTCAGGGTGGCAGTTGCCATCCCCCCAGGTGGCACGAATACTGGGATTCTTCCTACAGTAGACACACAGAGAGACAAAGAAATAGACAGACAGACACACTAGCCTCTTCCTCCATTTAGAAACAGCCATATATCCTAACCTCCTCTTCCTCATGCATTCTATAGGTAGACACATACATACATAGGCAGACACCCACAGACACACACATACACACACTGGCGTCCTACTTCTCCTCACTTAATTAGGTAGTGAGACACACTAATCTCCTCCTCCATTAGATAATAGATCGAGAAACGCAATAGACTCTTCCTCATCCTCCATTAGATAGATAGTGAGATTGACTGATAAACACACTAGCCTCTTTGTTCTCCTGTAGAGGGACAGACAGATAGCCAGACACTTTGGAATCCTTCTTCTTCTCCATTAGATAATAATACAGACAGACTCACAGACACACAGACAGACAGACACACTAGTCTTCTCCTCCCCTGAGAGACAGAGAGATAGACACTGTAGCCTCCTTCTTCTCGATTAGATAAACGTACATATATAGATATCTGTTACAGTGACAGAGAGACAGACATACTAGCTTACTCCCCCTCCATTAGATGCACACATAGACTGATACAAATATACAGTAGAATACCCCCCTTTACTTTCCGCTTCATTGATACACAGACCCGCACGCACACACAGACACACAGACACACACACACACACGGTAGCCTCCTCCTCTTCCTCAAATTCGAAGTTATGTAGATAGACACACTAACCTACTCCTCCAATACACAGACACATAAAAAGGCACACTAGCCTATAGGTATGCCTCCTTTAGATAGATAGGTAGTTAGGTAGGTAGGTAGGTAGGTAGGTAGATAGATAGATAGATAGATAGATAGATAGATAGATAGATAGGCAGGCAGGCAGGAAGATACAGAGACATACAAGTCTCCTCCTCCTCCGTTAGATAAACAGATGGGCACACACATAGGCTAGCCTCTCCCATCCTCCTCTAGGCAGGCAATCAGGCAGGCAGTCAGACACACAGACACACTAGCGTCGGGGTGCGGTCTGTGGACAGGGATCAGCAGCGTTGACCAGGGGCAGGAGTGCCACTGGCGAGTCATAGCGTTTTATCCCATGTCCCACCCTGCCTTGCCTGGGGGTGGCATCCGCTCCCCCAAGTTCACCGGACTCAGACATTTGAAGTCTCCCTGCTTTGGGAGCGGGCGTGCTGAGGTCAGGGGAGGAGTTCAGCGGCAGATATGGAGGCGGCAGAGCAGCTAAGGGGGATGCCTCGGCGAGTCGATCATTTTCCTACCACCTCCCCCTCTCCTGGCCTCGGGGTGTCCTCTGCTGCCCCAGGTGTGCGGGATTTAATTCTCCTTGTCAGCCAGGTCCTGGGAGGCTGCTGCGGTGATCTCTGGGTACAGGGACGTTGAGGGGAGCAGACTACATCGGGTGAGCCGATCAGGTTGCTCCCATCTCCACAAGGGCCTGGCCTGGAAACGGGCTCTCCTGCCCCGGGTTCACAGTATCCATGTTTCCATGTCAGCCTTCGCCCCGAAGGCGGGCCCGGTGTGATAAGGGGCTGCAGTGAGGAGGCGGGTCTGCCCCACCGAGCCCCTGTATTTGCTCAGATCTCCCCCTTGGCCGGTCCTAGGGTTGGTTTCTGCTACCCTAGGTACTCGAGGTGCACATCTCTGTGTTTTCCGGCTCCCGTGAAGCGGGTGTGGGGTGGGGTGCGGCGGGGGTCGGGCTGGGGCTTGGCGCGCGCAGCTATAGAAAGAGCAGAAGCGGCAGGCACGGGCTGCCCTGGCAAGCCTGTGGGTTCCCATCCATTGTCCCCCTCAGACTGCAATGGGGCCACCCTCTGTTGCTTCAGGGTGGCAATTGCCATCCCTCCAGGTGAGTCGAATACTGAGAGGCTTCCTCCATTAGACAGACAGAGAGACAAATAAATAGACAGTCAGACACACTAGCGTCTTCCTCCATTTAGACACAGCCATCTATCCTAACCTCCTCCTCCTCATCCATTATAGAGGGAGACAGAAACATAGACAGACAGACATGCACAAACACACACACACTAGCCTCCTCCTTCTCTTCCAATAGGTAGATAGGTAGATAGACAAACTAACCTCCTCCTCCAACAGACACACAAGTAAAAAGTCACACTTGGCTCCTGCTATGCCTCCACTTGATAGATAGATAGATAGATAGATAGATAGATAGATAGATAGATAGATAGTTTGATTGATAGATAGATAGGCAGGCCAATAGAGAGACCTACTCGCCGGCTGCTCCTCCGTTAGGTAAAACGACAGACACACACGTAGACTAGCCCCTCCCATTCTGAAACATCTAGGCCGTCAGGCTGGTAGTCAGACAGACACACAATCTAGACATGGGTGTTCTGGGGAAGGGGTTTGACGGAAGCGACTGGGGAATAGGGTGCCACTGTCGAGCTAGAGGATATTCTCCCATGTCCCTAGCTGCCTTGCCTGGAGGAGGCATCCGCTCCCCCAAGTTCACGGGACTCAAACTTTTAAAGTCGCCCTGCTCCTGGGAGCGGGCGTGGTGAGGTCAGGGGAAGAGGTCGGCAGCAGAGGCGGAGACAGAGGCTGCACAGCAGCAAACGGGGATGCCTCGGCGGCTTGGTCATTTTCCTCCGAACTCCACCTCTTCTGCCCTCGGGGGGGGGGCGGCCTCTGCTAACCCAGGGTTCCGGGATTAATTCTCCTGGTCAGCCAGGTCCTGGGATGCTGGTGAGGTGACTTCAGAGGACAGGGACGTCGTGGGGAGCGGACTGCCTCTGATCAGCCGATCAGTTTGCTCCCATCTCCACAGCCGCCTGGCCTGGGGGCGGCCTCTCCTGCCCCAGGTTCACCGTATGCATGTTTCCATGTCAGCGTCCGCCCTGGAGGCAGGCGCGGTGCGATCAGGGGCTGCAGTGAGTAGTCGGGGCTGCCCCACCGAGCCCCTGTTATTGCTCAGAGCTCCCCCTTGGCCGGTTCTAGGGTTGATCTCTGCTACCCTAGGTACACGAGCTGCACATCTTTGCGTTTCCCGGCTCCCGGGAGGCGGGCAGGGGTGGCCTGTGGGCGGGGCGGGGGCGGGGCGGGGGCGGAAACAAAGAGGGCAGAAGCAGGAGGCATGGGCTGCCCAGGCAAGCCTGTGGGTTTCCATCCAGTGTCCCCCTCAGCCTGCAGTTGGGGCGCCCCCTGCTGCTTCAGGGTGGCAGTTGCCATCCCCCCAGGTGGCACGAATACTGGGATTCTTCCTACAGTAGACACACAGAGAGACAAAGAAATAGACAGACAGACACACTAGCCTCTTCCTCCATTTAGAAACAGCCATATATCCTAACCTCCTCTTCCTCATGCATTCTATAGGTAGACACATACATACATAGGCAGACACCCACAGACACACACATACACACACTGGCGTCCTACTTCTCCTCACTTAATTAGGTAGTGAGACACACTAATCTCCTCCTCCATTAGATAATAGATCGAGAAACGCAATAGACTCTTCCTCATCCTCCATTAGATAGATAGTGAGATTGACTGATAAACACACTAGCCTCTTTGTTCTCCTGTAGAGGGACAGACAGATAGCCAGACACTTTGGAATCCTTCTTCTTCTCCATTAGATAATAATACAGACAGACTCACAGACACACAGACAGACAGACACACTAGTCTTCTCCTCCCCTGAGAGACAGAGAGATAGACACTGTAGCCTCCTTCTTCTCGATTAGATAAACGTACATATATAGATATCTGTTACAGTGACAGAGAGACAGACATACTAGCTTACTCCCCCTCCATTAGATGCACACATAGACTGATACAAATATACAGTAGAATACCCCCCTTTACTTTCCGCTTCATTGATACACAGACCCGCACGCACACACAGACACACAGACACACACACACACACGGTAGCCTCCTCCTCTTCCTCAAATTCGAAGTTATGTAGATAGACACACTAACCTACTCCTCCAATACACAGACACATAAAAAGGCACACTAGCCTATAGGTATGCCTCCTTTAGATAGATAGGTAGTTAGGTAGGTAGGTAGGTAGGTAGGTAGATAGATAGATAGATAGATAGATAGATAGATAGATAGGCAGGCAGGCAGGAAGATACAGAGACATACAAGTCTCCTCCTCCTCCGTTAGATAAACAGATGGGCACACACATAGGCTAGCCTCTCCCATCCTCCTCTAGGCAGGCAATCAGGCAGGCAGTCAGACACACAGACACACTAGCGTCGGGGTGCGGTCTGTGGACAGGGATCAGCAGCGTTGACCAGGGGCAGGAGTGCCACTGGCGAGTCATAGCGTTTTATCCCATGTCCCACCCTGCCTTGCCTGGGGGTGGCATCCGCTCCCCCAAGTTCACCGGACTCAGACATTTGAAGTCTCCCTGCTTTGGGAGCGGGCGTGCTGAGGTCAGGGGAGGAGTTCAGCGGCAGATATGGAGGCGGCAGAGCAGCTAAGGGGGATGCCTCGGCGAGTCGATCATTTTCCTACCACCTCCCCCTCTCCTGGCCTCGGGGTGTCCTCTGCTACCCCAGGTGTGCGGGATTTAATTCTCCTTGTCAGCCAGGTCCTGGGAGGCTGCTGCGGTGATCTCTGGGTACAGGGACGTTGAGGGGAGCAGACTACATCGGGTGAGCCGATCAGGTTGCTCCCATCTCCACAAGGGCCTGGCCTGGAAACGGGCTCTCCTGCCCCGGGTTCACAGTATCCATGTTTCCATGTCAGCCTTCGCCCCGAAGGCGGGCCCGGTGTGATAAGGGGCTGCAGTGAGGAGGCGGGTCTGCCCCACCGAGCCCCTGTATTTGCTCAGATCTCCCCCTTGGCCGGTCCTAGGGTTGGTTTCTGCTACCCTAGGTACTCGAGGTGCACATCTCTGTGTTTTCCGGCTCCCGTGAAGCGGGTGTGGGGTGGGGTGCGGCGGGGGTCGGGCTGGGGCTTGGCGCGCGCAGCTATAGAAAGAGCAGAAGCGGCAGGCACGGGCTGCCCTGGCAAGCCTGTGGGTTCCCATCCATTGTCCCCCTCAGACTGCAATGGGGCCACCCTCTGTTGCTTCAGGGTGGCAATTGCCATCCCTCCAGGTGAGTCGAATACTGAGAGGCTTCCTCCATTAGACAGACAGAGAGACAAATAAATAGACAGTCAGACACACTAGCGTCTTCCTCCATTTAGACACAGCCATCTATCCTAACCTCCTCCTCCTCATCCATTATAGAGGGAGACAGAAACATAGACAGACAGACATGCACAAACACACACACACTAGCCTCCTCCTTCTCTTCCAATAGGTAGATAGGTAGATAGACAAACTAACCTCCTCCTCCAACAGACACACAAGTAAAAAGTCACACTTGGCTCCTGCTATGCCTCCACTTGATAGATAGATAGATAGATAGATAGATAGATAGATAGATAGATAGATAGTTTGATTGATAGATAGATAGGCAGGCCAATAGAGAGACCTACTCGCCGGCTGCTCCTCCGTTAGGTAAAACGACAGACACACACGTAGACTAGCCCCTCCCATTCTGAAACATCTAGGCCGTCAGGCTGGTAGTCAGACAGACACACAATCTAGACATGGGTGTTCTGGGGAAGGGGTTTGACGGAAGCGACTGGGGAATAGGGTGCCACTGTCGAGCTAGAGGATATTCTCCCATGTCCCTAGCTGCCTTGCCTGGAGGAGGCATCCGCTCCCCCAAGTTCACGGGACTCAAACTTTTAAAGTCGCCCTGCTCCTGGGAGCGGGCGTGGTGAGGTCAGGGGAAGAGGTCGGCAGCAGAGGCGGAGACAGAGGCTGCACAGCAGCAAACGGGGATGCCTCGGCGGCTTGGTCATTTTCCTCCGAACTCCACCTCTTCTGCCCTCGGGGGGGGCGGCCTCTGCTAACCCAGGGTTCCGGGATTAATTCTCCTGGTCAGCCAGGTCCTGGGATGCTGGTGAGGTGACTTCAGAGGACAGGGACGTCGTGGGGAGCGGACTGCCTCTGATCAGCCGATCAGTTTGCTCCCATCTCCACAGCCGCCTGGCCTGGGGGCGGCCTCTCCTGCCCCAGGTTCACCGTATGCATGTTTCCATGTCAGCGTCCGCCCTGGAGGCAGGCGCGGTGCGATCAGGGGCTGCAGTGAGTAGTCGGGGCTGCCCCACCGAGCCCCTGTTATTGCTCAGAGCTCCCCCTTGGCCGGTTCTAGGGTTGATCTCTGCTACCCTAGGTACACGAGCTGCACATCTTTGCGTTTCCCGGCTCCCGGGAGGCGGGCAGGGGTGGCCTGTGGGCGGGGCGGGGGCGGGGCGGGGGCGGAAACAAAGAGGGCAGAAGCAGGAGGCATGGGCTGCCCAGGCAAGCCTGTGGGTTTCCATCCAGTGTCCCCCTCAGCCTGCAGTTGGGGCGCCCCCTGCTGCTTCAGGGTGGCAGTTGCCATCCCCCCAGGTGGCACGAATACTGGGATTCTTCCTACAGTAGACACACAGAGAGACAAAGAAATAGACAGACAGACACACTAGCCTCTTCCTCCATTTAGAAACAGCCATATATCCTAACCTCCTCTTCCTCATGCATTCTATAGGTAGACACATACATACATAGGCAGACACCCACAGACACACACATACACACACTGGCGTCCTACTTCTCCTCACTTAATTAGGTAGTGAGACACACTAATCTCCTCCTCCATTAGATAATAGATCGAGAAACGCAATAGACTCTTCCTCATCCTCCATTAGATAGATAGTGAGATTGACTGATAAACACACTAGCCTCTTTGTTCTCCTGTAGAGGGACAGACAGATAGCCAGACACTTTGGAATCCTTCTTCTTCTCCATTAGATAATAATACAGACAGACTCACAGACACACAGACAGACAGACACACTAGTCTTCTCCTCCCCTGAGAGACAGAGAGATAGACACTGTAGCCTCCTTCTTCTCGATTAGATAAACGTACATATATAGATATCTGTTACAGTGACAGAGAGACAGACATACTAGCTTACTCCCCCTCCATTAGATGCACACATAGACTGATACAAATATACAGTAGAATACCCCCCTTTACTTTCCGCTTCATTGATACACAGACCCGCACGCACACACAGACACACAGACACACACACACACACGGTAGCCTCCTCCTCTTCCTCAAATTCGAAGTTATGTAGATAGACACACTAACCTACTCCTCCAATACACAGACACATAAAAAGGCACACTAGCCTATAGGTATGCCTCCTTTAGATAGATAGGTAGTTAGGTAGGTAGGTAGGTAGGTAGGTAGATAGATAGATAGATAGATAGATAGATAGATAGATAGATAGATAGATAGGCAGGCAGGCAGGAAGATACAGAGACATACAAGTCTCCTCCTCCTCCGTTAGATAAACAGACGGGCACACACATAGGCTAGCCTCTCCCATCCTCCTCTAGGCAGGCAATCAGGCAGGCAGTCAGACACACAGACACACTAGCGTCGGGGTGCGGTCTGTGGACAGGGATCAGCAGCGTTGACCAGGGGCAGGAGTGCCACTGGCGAGTCATAGCGTTTTATCCCATGTCCCACCCTGCCTTGCCTGGGGGTGGCATCCGCTCCCCCAAGTTCACCGGACTCAGACATTTGAAGTCTCCCTGCTTTGGGAGCGGGCGTGCTGAGGTCAGGGGAGGAGTTCAGCGGCAGATATGGAGGCGGCAGAGCAGCTAAGGGGGATGCCTCGGCGAGTCGATCATTTTCCTACCACCTCCCCCTCTCCTGGCCTCGGGGTGTCCTCTGCTACCCCAGGTGTGCGGGATTTAATTCTCCTTGTCAGCCAGGTCCTGGGAGGCTGCTGCGGTGATCTCTGGGTACAGGGACGTTGAGGGGAGCAGACTACATCGGGTGAGCCGATCAGGTTGCTCCCATCTCCACAAGGGCCTGGCCTGGAAACGGGCTCTCCTGCCCCGGGTTCACAGTATCCATGTTTCCATGTCAGCCTTCGCCCCGAAGGCGGGCCCGGTGTGATAAGGGGCTGCAGTGAGGAGGCGGGTCTGCCCCACCGAGCCCCTGTATTTGCTCAGATCTCCCCCTTGGCCGGTCCTAGGGTTGGTTTCTGCTACCCTAGGTACTCGAGGTGCACATCTCTGTGTTTTCCGGCTCCCGTGAAGCGGGTGTGGGGTGGGGTGCGGCGGGGGTCGGGCTGGGGCTTGGCGCGCGCAGCTATAGAAAGAGCAGAAGCGGCAGGCACGGGCTGCCCTGGCAAGCCTGTGGGTTCCCATCCATTGTCCCCCTCAGACTGCAATGGGGCCACCCTCTGTTGCTTCAGGGTGGCAATTGCCATCCCTCCAGGTGAGTCGAATACTGAGAGGCTTCCTCCATTAGACAGACAGAGAGACAAATAAATAGACAGTCAGACACACTAGCGTCTTCCTCCATTTAGACACAGCCATCTATCCTAACCTCCTCCTCCTCATCCATTATAGAGGGAGACAGAAACATAGACAGACAGACATGCACAAACACACACACACTAGCCTCCTCCTTCTCTTCCAATAGGTAGATAGGTAGATAGACAAACTAACCTCCTCCTCCAACAGACACACAAGTAAAAAGTCACACTTGGCTCCTGCTATGCCTCCACTTGATAGATAGATAGATAGATAGATAGATAGATAGATAGATAGATAGATAGTTTGATTGATAGATAGATAGGCAGGCCAATAGAGAGACCTACTCGCCGGCTGCTCCTCCGTTAGGTAAAACGACAGACACACACGTAGACTAGCCCCTCCCATTCTGAAACATCTAGGCCGTCAGGCTGGTAGTCAGACAGACACACAATCTAGACATGGGTGTTCTGGGGAAGGGGTTTGACGGAAGCGACTGGGGAATAGGGTGCCACTGTCGAGCTAGAGGATATTCTCCCATGTCCCTAGCTGCCTTGCCTGGAGGAGGCATCCGCTCCCCCAAGTTCACGGGACTCAAACTTTTAAAGTCGCCCTGCTCCTGGGAGCGGGCGTGGTGAGGTCAGGGGAAGAGGTCGGCAGCAGAGGCGGAGACAGAGGCTGCACAGCAGCAAACGGGGATGCCTCGGCGGCTTGGTCATTTTCCTCCGAACTCCACCTCTTCTGCCCTCGGGGGGGGGCGGCCTCTGCTAACCCAGGGTTCCGGGATTAATTCTCCTGGTCAGCCAGGTCCTGGGATGCTGGTGAGGTGACTTCAGAGGACAGGGACGTCGTGGGGAGCGGACTGCCTCTGATCAGCTGATCAGTTTGCTCCCATCTCCACAGCCGCCTGGCCTGGGGGCGGCCTCTCCTGCCCCAGGTTCACCGTATGCATGTTTCCATGTCAGCGTCCGCCCTGGAGGCAGGCGCGGTGCGATCAGGGGCTGCAGTGAGTAGTCGGGGCTGCCCCACCGAGCCCCTGTTATTGCTCAGAGCTCCCCCTTGGCCGGTTCTAGGGTTGATCTCTGCTACCCTAGGTACACGAGCTGCACATCTTTGCGTTTCCCGGCTCCCGGGAGGCGGGCAGGGGTGGCCTGTGGGCGGGGTGGGGGCGGGGCGGGGGCGGAAACAAAGAGGGCAGAAGCAGGAGGCATGGGCTGCCCAGGCAAGCCTGTGGGTTTCCATCCAGTGTCCCCCTCAGCCTGCAGTTGGGGCGCCCCCTGCTGCTTCAGGGTGGCAGTTGCCATCCCCCCAGGTGGCACGAATACTGGGATTCTTCCTACAGTAGACACACAGAGAGACAAAGAAATAGACAGACAGACACACTAGCCTCTTCCTCCATTTAGAAACAGCCATATATCCTAACCTCCTCTTCCTCATGCATTCTATAGGTAGACACATACATACATAGGCAGACACCCACAGACACACACATACACACACTGGCGTCCTACTTCTCCTCACTTAATTAGGTAGTGAGACACACTAATCTCCTCCTCCATTAGATAATAGATCGAGAAACGCAATAGACTCTTCCTCATCCTCCATTAGATAGATAGTGAGATTGACTGATAAACACACTAGCCTCTTTGTTCTCCTGTAGAGGGACAGACAGATAGCCAGACACTTTGGAATCCTTCTTCTTCTCCATTAGATAATAATACAGACAGACTCACAGACACACAGACAGACAGACACACTAGTCTTCTCCTCCCCTGAGAGACAGAGAGATAGACACTGTAGCCTCCTTCTTCTCGATTAGATAAACGTACATATATAGATATCTGTTACAGTGACAGAGAGACAGACATACTAGCTTACTCCCCCTCCATTAGATGCACACATAGACTGATACAAATATACAGTAGAATACCCCCCTTTACTTTCCGCTTCATTGATACACAGACCCGCACGCACACACAGACACACAGACACACACACACACACGGTAGCCTCCTCCTCTTCCTCAAATTCGAAGTTATGTAGATAGACACACTAACCTACTCCTCCAATACACAGACACATAAAAAGGCACACTAGCCTATAGGTATGCCTCCTTTAGATAGATAGGTAGTTAGGTAGGTAGGTAGGTAGGTAGGTAGGTAGATAGATAGATAGATAGATAGATAGATAGATAGATAGATAGGCAGGCAGGCAGGAAGATACAGAGACATACAAGTCTCCTCCTCCTCCGTTAGATAAACAGACGGGCACACACATAGGCTAGCCTCTCCCATCCTCCTCTAGGCAGGCAATCAGGCAGGCAGTCAGACACACAGACACACTAGCGTCGGGGTGCGGTCTGTGGACAGGGATCAGCAGCGTTGACCAGGGGCAGGAGTGCCACTGGCGAGTCATAGCGTTTTATCCCATGTCCCACCCTGCCTTGCCTGGGGGTGGCATCCGCTCCCCCAAGTTCACCGGACTCAGACATTTGAAGTCTCCCTGCTTTGGGAGCGGGCGTGCTGAGGTCAGGGGAGGAGTTCAGCGGCAGATATGGAGGCGGCAGAGCAGCTAAGGGGGATGCCTCGGCGAGTCGATCATTTTCCTACCACCTCCCCCTCTCCTGGCCTCGGGGTGTCCTCTGCTGCCCCAGGTGTGCGGGATTTAATTCTCCTTGTCAGCCAGGTCCTGGGAGGCTGCTGCGGTGATCTCTGGGTACAGGGACGTTGAGGGGAGCAGACTACATCGGGTGAGCCGATCAGGTTGCTCCCATCTCCACAAGGGCCTGGCCTGGAAACGGGCTCTCCTGCCCCGGGTTCACAGTATCCATGTTTCCATGTCAGCCTTCGCCCCGAAGGCGGGCCCGGTGTGATAAGGGGCTGCAGTGAGGAGGCGGGTCTGCCCCACCGAGCCCCTGTATTTGCTCAGATCTCCCCCTTGGCCGGTCCTAGGGTTGGTTTCTGCTACCCTAGGTACTCGAGGTGCACATCTCTGTGTTTTCCGGCTCCCGTGAAGCGGGTGTGGGGTGGGGTGCGGCGGGGGTCGGGCTGGGGCTTGGCGCGCGCAGCTATAGAAAGAGCAGAAGCGGCAGGCACGGGCTGCCCTGGCAAGCCTGTGGGTTCCCATCCATTGTCCCCCTCAGACTGCAATGGGGCCACCCTCTGTTGCTTCAGGGTGGCAATTGCCATCCCTCCAGGTGAGTCGAATACTGAGAGGCTTCCTCCATTAGACAGACAGAGAGACAAATAAATAGACAGTCAGACACACTAGCGTCTTCCTCCATTTAGACACAGCCATCTATCCTAACCTCCTCCTCCTCATCCATTATAGAGGGAGACAGAAACATAGACAGACAGACATGCACAAACACACACACACTAGCCTCCTCCTTCTCTTCCAATAGGTAGATAGGTAGATAGACAAACTAACCTCCTCCTCCAACAGACACACAAGTAAAAAGTCACACTTGGCTCCTGCTATGCCTCCACTTGATAGATAGATAGATAGATAGATAGATAGATAGATAGATAGATAGATAGATAGATAGATAGATAGTTTGATTGATAGATAGATAGGCAGGCCAATAGAGAGACCTACTCGCCGGCTGCTCCTCCGTTAGGTAAAACGACAGACACACACGTAGACTAGCCCCTCCCATTCTGAAACATCTAGGCCGTCAGGCTGGTAGTCAGACAGACGCACAATCTAGACATGGGTGCTCTGGGGAAGGGGTTTGACGGAAGCGACTGGGGAATAGGGTGCCACTGTCGAGCTAGAGGATATTCTCCCATGTCCCTAGCTGCCTTGCCTGGAGGAGGCATCCGCTCCCCCAAGTTCACGGGACTCAAACTTTTAAAGTCGCCCTGCTCCTGGGAGCGGGCGTGGTGAGGTCAGGGGAAGAGGTCGGCAGCAGAGGCGGAGACAGAGGCTGCACAGCAGCAAACGGGGATGCCTCGGCGGCTTGGTCATTTTCCTCCGAACTCCACCTCTTCTGCCCTCGGGGGGGCGGCCTCTGCTAACCCAGGGTTCCGGGATTAATTCTCCTGGTCAGCCAGGTCCTGGGATGCTGGTGAGGTGACTTCAGAGGACAGGGACGTCGTGGGGAGCGGACTGCCTCTGATCAGCCGATCAGTTTGCTCCCATCTCCACAGCCGCCTGGCCTGGGGGCGGCCTCTCCTGCCCCAGGTTCACCGTATGCATGTTTCCATGTCAGCGTCCGCCCTGGAGGCAGGCGCGGTGCGATCAGGGGCTGCAGTGAGTAGTCGGGGCTGCCCCACCGAGCCCCTGTTATTGCTCAGAGCTCCCCCTTGGCCGGTTCTAGGGTTGATCTCTGCTACCCTAGGTACACGAGCTGCACATCTTTGCGTTTCCCGGCTCCCGGGAGGCGGGCAGGGGTGGCCTGTGGGCGGGGCGGGGGCGGGGCGGGGGCGGAAACAAAGAGGGCAGAAGCAGGAGGCATGGGCTGCCCAGGCAAGCCTGTGGGTTTCCATCCAGTGTCCCCCTCAGCCTGCAGTTGGGGCGCCCCCTGCTGCTTCAGGGTGGCAGTTGCCATCCCCCCAGGTGGCACGAATACTGGGATTCTTCCTACAGTAGACACACAGAGAGACAAAGAAATAGACAGACAGACACACTAGCCTCTTCCTCCATTTAGAAACAGCCATATATCCTAACCTCCTCTTCCTCATGCATTCTATAGGTAGACACATACATACATAGGCAGACACCCACAGACACACACATACACACACTGGCGTCCTACTTCTCCTCACTTAATTAGGTAGTGAGACACACTAATCTCCTCCTCCATTAGATAATAGATCGAGAAACGCAATAGACTCTTCCTCATCCTCCATTAGATAGATAGTGAGATTGACTGATAAACACACTAGCCTCTTTGTTCTCCTGTAGAGGGACAGACAGATAGCCAGACACTTTGGAATCCTTCTTCTTCTCCATTAGATAATAATACAGACAGACTCACAGACACACAGACAGACAGACACACTAGTCTTCTCCTCCCCTGAGAGACAGAGAGATAGACACTGTAGCCTCCTTCTTCTCGATTAGATAAACGTACATATATAGATATCTGTTACAGTGACAGAGAGACAGACATACTAGCTTACTCCCCCTCCATTAGATGCACACATAGACTGATACAAATATACAGTAGAATACCCCCCTTTACTTTCCGCTTCATTGATACACAGACCCGCACGCACACACAGACACACAGACACACACACACACACGGTAGCCTCCTCCTCTTCCTCAAATTCGAAGTTATGTAGATAGACACACTAACCTACTCCTCCAATACACAGACACATAAAAAGGCACACTAGCCTATAGGTATGCCTCTTTAGATAGATAGGTAGTTAGGTAGGTAGGTAGGTAGGTAGGTAGATAGATAGATAGATAGATAGATAGATAGATAGATAGGCAGGCAGGAAGATACAGAGACATACAAGTCTCCTCCTCCTCCGTTAGATAAACAGACGGGCACACACATAGGCTAGCCTCTCCCATCCTCCTCTAGGCAGGCAATCAGGCAGGCAGTCAGACACACAGACACACTAGCGTCTGGGTGCGGTCTGTGGACAGGGATCAGCAGCGTTGACCAGGGGCAGGAGTGCCACTGGCGAGTCATAGCGTTTTATCCCATGTCCCACCCTGCCTTGCCTGGGGGTGGCATCCGCTCCCCCAAGTTCACCGGACTCAGACATTTGAAGTCTCCCTGCTTTGGGAGCGGGCGTGCTGAGGTCAGGGGAGGAGTTCAGCGGCAGATATGGAGGCGGCAGAGCAGCTAAGGGGGATGCCTCGGCGAGTCGATCATTTTCCTACCACCTCCCCCTCTCCTGGCCTCGGGGTGTCCTCTGCTACCCCAGGTGTGCGGGATTTAATTCTCCTTGTCAGCCAGGTCCTGGGAGGCTGCTGCGGTGATCTCTGGGTACAGGGACGTTGAGGGGAGCAGACTACATCGGGTGAGCCGATCAGGTTGCTCCCATCTCCACAAGGGCCTGGCCTGGAAACGGGCTCTCCTGCCCCGGGTTCACAGTATCCATGTTTCCATGTCAGCCTTCGCCCCGAAGGCGGGCCCGGTGTGATAAGGGGCTGCAGTGAGGAGGCGGGTCTGCCCCACCGAGCCCCTGTATTTGCTCAGATCTCCCCCTTGGCCGGTCCTAGGGTTGGTTTCTGCTACCCTAGGTACTCGAGGTGCACATCTCTGTGTTTTCCGGCTCCCGTGAAGCGGGTGTGGGGTGGGGTGCGGCGGGGGTCGGGCTGGGGCTTGGCGCGCGCAGCTATAGAAAGAGCAGAAGCGGCAGGCACGGGCTGCCCTGGCAAGCCTGTGGGTTCCCATCCATTGTCCCCCTCAGACTGCAATGGGGGCACCCTCTGTTGCTTCAGGGTGGCAATTGCCATCCCTCCAGGTGAGTCGAATACTGAGAGGCTTCCTCCATTAGACAGACAGAGAGACAAATAAATAGACAGTCAGACACACTAGCGTTTTCCTCCATTTAGACACAGCCATCTATCCTAACCTCCTCCTCCTCATCCATTATAGAGGGAGACAGAAACATAGACAGACAGACATGCACAAACACACACACACTAGCCTCCTCCTTCTCTTCCAATAGGTAGATAGGTAGATAGACAAACTAACCTCCTCCTCCAACAGACACACAAGTAAAAAGTCACACTTGGCTCCTGCTATGCCTCCACTTGATAGATAGATAGAAAGATAGATAGATAGATAGATAGATAGATAGATAGATAGATAGATAGATAGGCAGGCAGGAAGATACAGAGACATACAAGTCTCCTCCTCCTCCGTTAGATAAACAGACGGGCACACACATAGGCTAGCCTCTCCCATCCTCCTCTAGGCAGGCAATCAGGCAGGCAGTCAGACACACAGACACACTAGCGTCGGGGTGCGGTCTGTGGACAGGGATCAGCAGCGTTGACCAGGGGCAGGAGTGCCACTGGCGAGTCATAGCGTTTTATCCCATGTCCCACCCTGCCTTGCCTGGGGGTGGCATCCGCTCCCCCAAGTTCACCGGACTCAGACATTTGAAGTCTCCCTGCTTTGGGAGCGGGCGTGCTGAGGTCAGGGGAGGAGTTCAGCGGCAGATATGGAGGCCGCAGAGCAGCTAAGGGGGATGCCTCGGCGAGTCGATCATTTTCCTACCACCTCCCCCTCTCCTGGCCTCGGGGTGTCCTCTGCTACCCCAGGTGTGCGGGATTTAATTCTCCTTGTCAGCCAGGTCCTGGGAGGCTGCTGCGGTGATCTCTGGGTACAGGGACGTTGAGGGGAGCAGACTACATCGGGTGAGCCGATCAGGTTGCTCCCATCTCCACAAGGGCCTGGCCTGGAAACGGGCTCTCCTGCCCCGGGTTCACAGTATCCATGTTTCCATGTCAGCCTTCGCCCCGAAGGCGGGCCCGGTGTGATAAGGGGCTGCAGTGAGGAGGCGGGTCTGCCCCACCGAGCCCCTGTATTTGCTCAGATCTCCCCCTTGGCCGGTCCTAGGGTTGGTTTCTGCTACCCTAGGTACTCGAGGTGCACATCTCTGTGTTTTCCGGCTCCCGTGAAGCGGGTGTGGGGTGGGGTGCGGCGGGGGTCGGGCTGGGGCTTGGCGCGCGCAGCTATAGAAAGAGCAGAAGCGGCAGGCACGGGCTGCCCTGGCAAGCCTGTGGGTTCCCATCCATTGTCCCCCTCAGACTGCAATGGGGCCACCCTCTGTTGCTTCAGGGTGGCAATTGCCATCCCTCCAGGTGAGTCGAATACTGAGAGGCTTCCTCCATTAGACAGACAGAGAGACAAATAAATAGACAGTCAGACACACTAGCGTCTTCCTCCATTTAGACACAGCCATCTATCCTAACCTCCTCCTCCTCATCCATTATAGAGGGAGACAGAAACATAGACAGACAGACATGCACAAACACACACACACTAGCCTCCTCCTTCTCTTCCAATAGGTAGATAGGTAGATAGACAAACTAACCTCCTCCTCCAACAGACACACAAGTAAAAAGTCACACTTGGCTCCTGCTATGCCTCCACTTGATAGATAGATAGATAGATAGATAGATAGATAGATAGATAGATAGATAGTTTGATTGATAGATAGATAGGCAGGCCAATAGAGAGACCTACTCGCCGGCTGCTCCTCCGTTAGGTAAAACGACAGACACACACGTAGACTAGCCCCTCCCATTCTGAAACATCTAGGCCGTCAGGCTGGTAGTCAGACAGACACACAATCTAGACATGGGTGTTCTGGGGAAGGGGTTTGACGGAAGCGACTGGGGAATAGGGTGCCACTGTCGAGCTAGAGGATATTCTCCCATGTCCCTAGCTGCCTTGCCTGGAGGAGGCATCCGCTCCCCCAAGTTCACGGGACTCAAACTTTTAAAGTCGCCCTGCTCCTGGGAGCGGGCGTGGTGAGGTCAGGGGAAGAGGTCGGCAGCAGAGGCGGAGACAGAGGCTGCACAGCAGCAAACGGGGATGCCTCGGCGGCTTGGTCATTTTCCTCCGAACTCCACCTCTTCTGCCCTCGGGGGGGGGCGGCCTCTGCTAACCCAGGGTTCCGGGATTAATTCTCCTGGTCAGCCAGGTCCTGGGATGCTGGTGAGGTGACTTCAGAGGACAGGGACGTCGTGGGGAGCGGACTGCCTCTGATCAGCCGATCAGTTTGCTCCCATCTCCACAGCCGCCTGGCCTGGGGGCGGCCTCTCCTGCCCCAGGTTCACCGTATGCATGTTTCCATGTCAGCGTCCGCCCTGGAGGCAGGCGCGGTGCGATCAGGGGCTGCAGTGAGTAGTCGGGGCTGCCCCACCGAGCCCCTGTTATTGCTCAGAGCTCCCCCTTGGCCGGTTCTAGGGTTGATCTCTGCTACCCTAGGTACACGAGCTGCACATCTTTGCGTTTCCCGGCTCCCGGGAGGCGGGCAGGGGTGGCCTGTGGGCGGGGTGGGGGCGGGGCGGGGGCGGAAACAAAGAGGGCAGAAGCAGGAGGCATGGGCTGCCCAGGCAAGCCTGTGGGTTTCCATCCAGTGTCCCCCTCAGCCTGCAGTTGGGGCGCCCCCTGCTGCTTCAGGGTGGCAGTTGCCATCCCCCCAGGTGGCACGAATACTGGGATTCTTCCTACAGTAGACACACAGAGAGACAAAGAAATAGACAGACAGACACACTAGCCTCTTCCTCCATTTAGAAACAGCCATATATCCTAACCTCCTCTTCCTCATGCATTCTATAGGTAGACACATACATACATAGGCAGACACCCACAGACACACACATACACACACTGGCGTCCTACTTCTCCTCACTTAATTAGGTAGTGAGACACACTAATCTCCTCCTCCATTAGATAATAGATCGAGAAACGCAATAGACTCTTCCTCATCCTCCATTAGATAGATAGTGAGATTGACTGATAAACACACTAGCCTCTTTGTTCTCCTGTAGAGGGACAGACAGATAGCCAGACACTTTGGAATCCTTCTTCTTCTCCATTAGATAATAATACAGACAGACTCACAGACACACAGACAGACAGACACACTAGTCTTCTCCTCCCCTGAGAGACAGAGAGATAGACACTGTAGCCTCCTTCTTCTCGATTAGATAAACGTACATATATAGATATCTGTTACAGTGACAGAGAGACAGACATACTAGCTTACTCCCCCTCCATTAGATGCACACATAGACTGATACAAATATACAGTAGAATACCCCCCTTTACTTTCCGCTTCATTGATACACAGACCCGCACGCACACACAGACACACAGACACACACACACACACGGTAGCCTCCTCCTCTTCCTCAAATTCGAAGTTATGTAGATAGACACACTAACCTACTCCTCCAATACACAGACACATAAAAAGGCACACTAGCCTATAGGTATGCCTCCTTTAGATAGATAGGTAGTTAGGTAGGTAGGTAGGTAGGTAGGTAGGTAGGTAGATAGATAGATAGATAGATAGATAGATAGATAGATAGATAGATAGGCAGGCAGGCAGGAAGATACAGAGACATACAAGTCTCCTCCTCCTCCGTTAGATAAACAGACGGGCACACACATAGGCTAGCCTCTCCCATCCTCCTCTAGGCAGGCAATCAGGCAGGCAGTCAGACACACAGACACACTAGCGTCGGGGTGCGGTCTGTGGACAGGGATCAGCAGCGTTGACCAGGGGCAGGAGTGCCACTGGCGAGTCATAGCGTTTTATCCCATGTCCCACCCTGCCTTGCCTGGGGGTGGCATCCGCTCCCCCAAGTTCACCGGACTCAGACATTTGAAGTCTCCCTGCTTTGGGAGCGGGCGTGCTGAGGTCAGGGGAGGAGTTCAGCGGCAGATATGGAGGCGGCAGAGCAGCTAAGGGGGATGCCTCGGCGAGTCGATCATTTTCCTACCACCTCCCCCTCTCCTGGCCTCGGGGTGTCCTCTGCTGCCCCAGGTGTGCGGGATTTAATTCTCCTTGTCAGCCAGGTCCTGGGAGGCTGCTGCGGTGATCTCTGGGTACAGGGACGTTGAGGGGAGCAGACTACATCGGGTGAGCCGATCAGGTTGCTCCCATCTCCACAAGGGCCTGGCCTGGAAACGGGCTCTCCTGCCCCGGGTTCACAGTATCCATGTTTCCATGTCAGCCTTCGCCCCGAAGGCGGGCCCGGTGTGATAAGGGGCTGCAGTGAGGAGGCGGGTCTGCCCCACCGAGCCCCTGTATTTGCTCAGATCTCCCCCTTGGCCGGTCCTAGGGTTGGTTTCTGCTACCCTAGGTACTCGAGGTGCACATCTCTGTGTTTTCCGGCTCCCGTGAAGCGGGTGTGGGGTGGGGTGCGGCGGGGGTCGGGCTGGGGCTTGGCGCGCGCAGCTATAGAAAGAGCAGAAGCGGCAGGCACGGGCTGCCCTGGCAAGCCTGTGGGTTCCCATCCATTGTCCCCCTCAGACTGCAATGGGGCCACCCTCTGTTGCTTCAGGGTGGCAATTGCCATCCCTCCAGGTGAGTCGAATACTGAGAGGCTTCCTCCATTAGACAGACAGAGAGACAAATAAATAGACAGTCAGACACACTAGCGTCTTCCTCCATTTAGACACAGCCATCTATCCTAACCTCCTCCTCCTCATCCATTATAGAGGGAGACAGAAACATAGACAGACAGACATGCACAAACACACACACACTAGCCTCCTCCTTCTCTTCCAATAGGTAGATAGGTAGATAGACAAACTAACCTCCTCCTCCAACAGACACACAAGTAAAAAGTCACACTTGGCTCCTGCTATGCCTCCACTTGATAGATAGATAGATAGATAGATAGATAGATAGATAGATAGATAGATAGTTTGATTGATAGATAGATAGGCAGGCCAATAGAGAGACCTACTCGCCGGCTGCTCCTCCGTTAGGTAAAACGACAGACACACACGTAGACTAGCCCCTCCCATTCTGAAACATCTAGGCCGTCAGGCTGGTAGTCAGACAGACGCACAATCTAGACATGGGTGCTCTGGGGAAGGGGTTTGACGGAAGCGACTGGGGAATAGGGTGCCACTGTCGAGCTAGAGGATATTCTCCCATGTCCCTAGCTGCCTTGCCTGGAGGAGGCATCCGCTCCCCCAAGTTCACGGGACTCAAACTTTTAAAGTCGCCCTGCTCCTGGGAGCGGGCGTGGTGAGGTCAGGGGAAGAGGTCGGCAGCAGAGGCGGAGACAGAGGCTGCACAGCAGCAAACGGGGATGCCTCGGCGGCTTGGTCATTTTCCTCCGAACTCCACCTCTTCTGCCCTCGGGGCGGCCTCTGCTAACCCAGGGTTCCGGGATTAATTCTCCTGGTCAGCCAGGTCCTGGGATGCTGGTGAGGTGACTTCAGAGGACAGGGACGTCGTGGGGAGCGGACTGCCTCTGATCAGCCGATCAGTTTGCTCCCATCTCCACAGCCGCCTGGCCTGGGGGCGGCCTCTCCTGCCCCAGGTTCACCGTATGCATGTTTCCATGTCAGCGTCCGCCCTGGAGGCAGGCGCGGTGCGATCAGGGGCTGCAGTGAGTAGTCGGGGCTGCCCCACCGAGCCCCTGTTATTGCTCAGAGCTCCCCCTTGGCCGGTTCTAGGGTTGATCTCTGCTACCCTAGGTACACGAGCTGCACATCTTTGCGTTTCCCGGCTCCCGGGAGGCGGGCAGGGGTGGCCTGTGGGCGGGGCGGGGGCGGGGCGGGGGCGGAAACAAAGAGGGCAGAAGCAGGAGGCATGGGCTGCCCAGGCAAGCCTGTGGGTTTCCATCCAGTGTCCCCCTCAGCCTGCAGTTGGGGCGCCCCCTGCTGCTTCAGGGTGGCAGTTGCCATCCCCCCAGGTGGCACGAATACTGGGATTCTTCCTACAGTAGACACACAGAGAGACAAAGAAATAGACAGACAGACACACTAGCCTCTTCCTCCATTTAGAAACAGCCATATATCCTAACCTCCTCTTCCTCATGCATTCTATAGGTAGACACATACATACATAGGCAGACACCCACAGACACACACATACACACACTGGCGTCCTACTTCTCCTCACTTAATTAGGTAGTGAGACACACTAATCTCCTCCTCCATTAGATAATAGATCGAGAAACGCAATAGACTCTTCCTCATCCTCCATTAGATAGATAGTGAGATTGACTGATAAACACACTAGCCTCTTTGTTCTCCTGTAGAGGGACAGACAGATAGCCAGACACTTTGGAATCCTTCTTCTTCTCCATTAGATAATAATACAGACAGACTCACAGACACACAGACAGACAGACACACTAGTCTTCTCCTCCCCTGAGAGACAGAGAGATAGACACTGTAGCCTCCTTCTTCTCGATTAGATAAACGTACATATATAGATATCTGTTACAGTGACAGAGAGACAGACATACTAGCTTACTCCCCCTCCATTAGATGCACACATAGACTGATACAAATATACAGTAGAATACCCCCCTTTACTTTCCGCTTCATTGATACACAGACCCGCACGCACACACAGACACACAGACACACACACACACACGGTAGCCTCCTCCTCTTCCTCAAATTCGAAGTTATGTAGATAGACACACTAACCTACTCCTCCAATACACAGACACATAAAAAGGCACACTAGCCTATAGGTATGCCTCTTTAGATAGATAGGTAGTTAGGTAGGTAGGTAGGTAGGTAGGTAGATAGATAGATAGATAGATAGATAGATAGATAGATAGATAGGCAGGCAGGAAGATACAGAGACATACAAGTCTCCTCCTCCTCCGTTAGATAAACAGACGGGCACACACATAGGCTAGCCTCTCCCATCCTCCTCTAGGCAGGCAATCAGGCAGGCAGTCAGACACACAGACACACTAGCGTCGGGGTGCGGTCTGTGGACAGGGATCAGCAGCGTTGACCAGGGGCAGGAGTGCCACTGGCGAGTCATAGCGTTTTATCCCATGTCCCACCCTGCCTTGCCTGGGGGTGGCATCCGCTCCCCCAAGTTCACCGGACTCAGACATTTGAAGTCTCCCTGCTTTGGGAGCGGGCGTGCTGAGGTCAGGGGAGGAGTTCAGCGGCAGATATGGAGGCGGCAGAGCAGCTAAGGGGGATGCCTCGGCGAGTCGATCATTTTCCTACCACCTCCCCCTCTCCTGGCCTCGGGGTGTCCTCTGCTACCCCAGGTGTGCGGGATTTAATTCTCCTTGTCAGCCAGGTCCTGGGAGGCTGCTGCGGTGATCTCTGGGTACAGGGACGTTGAGGGGAGCAGACTACATCGGGTGAGCCGATCAGGTTGCTCCCATCTCCACAAGGGCCTGGCCTGGAAACGGGCTCTCCTGCCCCGGGTTCACAGTATCCATGTTTCCATGTCAGCCTTCGCCCCGAAGGCGGGCCCGGTGTGATAAGGGGCTGCAGTGAGGAGGCGGGTCTGCCCCACCGAGCCCCTGTATTTGCTCAGATCTCCCCCTTGGCCGGTCCTAGGGTTGGTTTCTGCTACCCTAGGTACTCGAGGTGCACATCTCTGTGTTTTCCGGCTCCCGTGAAGCGGGTGTGGGGTGGGGTGCGGCGGGGGTCGGGCTGGGGCTTGGCGCGCGCAGCTATAGAAAGAGCAGAAGCGGCAGGCACGGGCTGCCCTGGCAAGCCTGTGGGTTCCCATCCATTGTCCCCCTCAGACTGCAATGGGGGCACCCTCTGTTGCTTCAGGGTGGCAATTGCCATCCCTCCAGGTGAGTCGAATACTGAGAGGCTTCCTCCATTAGACAGACAGAGAGACAAATAAATAGACAGTCAGACACACTAGCGTTTTCCTCCATTTAGACACAGCCATCTATCCTAACCTCCTCCTCCTCATCCATTATAGAGGGAGACAGAAACATAGACAGACAGACATGCACAAACACACACACACTAGCCTCCTCCTTCTCTTCCAATAGGTAGATAGGTAGATAGACAAACTAACCTCCTCCTCCAACAGACACACAAGTAAAAAGTCACACTTGGCTCCTGCTATGCCTCCACTTGATAGATAGATAGAAAGATAGATAGATAGATAGATAGATAGATAGATAGATAGATAGATAGTTTGATTGATAGATAGATAGGCAGGCCAATAGAGAGACCTACTCGCCGGCTGCTCCTCCGTTAGGTAAAACGACAGACACACACGTAGACTAGCCCCTCCCATTCTGAAACATCTAGGCCGTCAGGCTGGTAGTCAGACAGACACACAATCTAGACATGGGTGTTCTGGGGAAGGGGTTTGACGGAAGCGACTGGGGAATAGGGTGCCACTGTCGAGCTAGAGGATATTCTCCCATGTCCCTAGCTGCCTTGCCTGGAGGAGGCATCCGCTCCCCCAAGTTCACGGGACTCAAACTTTTAAAGTCGCCCTGCTCCTGGGAGCGGGCGTGGTGAGGTCAGGGGAAGAGGTCGGCAGCAGAGGCGGAGACAGAGGCTGCACAGCAGCAAACGGGGATGCCTCGGCGGCTTGGTCATTTTCCTCCGAACTCCACCTCTTCTGCCCTCGGGGGGGGCGGCCTCTGCTAACCCAGGGTTCCGGGATTAATTCTCCTGGTCAGCCAGGTCCTGGGATGCTGGTGAGGTGACTTCAGAGGACAGGGACGTCGTGGGGAGCGGACTGCCTCTGATCAGCCGATCAGTTTGCTCCCATCTCCACAGCCGCCTGGCCTGGGGGCGGCCTCTCCTGCCCCAGGTTCACCGTATGCATGTTTCCATGTCAGCGTCCGCCCTGGAGGCAGGCGCGGTGCGATCAGGGGCTGCAGTGAGTAGTCGGGGCTGCCCCACCGAGCCCCTGTTATTGCTCAGAGCTCCCCCTTGGCCGGTTCTAGGGTTGATCTCTGCTACCCTAGGTACACGAGCTGCACATCTTTGCGTTTCCCGGCTCCCGGGAGGCGGGCAGGGGTGGCCTGTGGGCGGGGCGGGGGCGGGGCGGGGGCGGAAACAAAGAGGGCAGAAGCAGGAGGCATGGGCTGCCCAGGCAAGCCTGTGGGTTTCCATCCAGTGTCCCCCTCAGCCTGCAGTTGGGGCGCCCCCTGCTGCTTCAGGGTGGCAGTTGCCATCCCCCCAGGTGGCACGAATACTGGGATTCTTCCTACAGTAGACACACAGAGAGACAAAGAAATAGACAGACAGACACACTAGCCTCTTCCTCCATTTAGAAACAGCCATATATCCTAACCTCCTCTTCCTCATGCATTCTATAGGTAGACACATACATACATAGGCAGACACCCACAGACACACACATACACACACTGGCGTCCTACTTCTCCTCACTTAATTAGGTAGTGAGACACACTAATCTCCTCCTCCATTAGATAATAGATCGAGAAACGCAATAGACTCTTCCTCATCCTCCATTAGATAGATAGTGAGATTGACTGATAAACACACTAGCCTCTTTGTTCTCCTGTAGAGGGACAGACAGATAGCCAGACACTTTGGAATCCTTCTTCTTCTCCATTAGATAATAATACAGACAGACTCACAGACACACAGACAGACAGACACACTAGTCTTCTCCTCCCCTGAGAGACAGAGAGATAGACACTGTAGCCTCCTTCTTCTCGATTAGATAAACGTACATATATAGATATCTGTTACAGTGACAGAGAGACAGACATACTAGCTTACTCCCCCTCCATTAGATGCACACATAGACTGATACAAATATACAGTAGAATACCCCCCTTTACTTTCCGCTTCATTGATACACAGACCCGCACGCACACACAGACACACAGACACACACACACACACGGTAGCCTCCTCCTCTTCCTCAAATTCGAAGTTATGTAGATAGACACACTAACCTACTCCTCCAATACACAGACACATAAAAAGGCACACTAGCCTATAGGTATGCCTCTTTAGATAGATAGGTAGTTAGGTAGGTAGGTAGGTAGGTAGGTAGATAGATAGATAGATAGATAGATAGATAGATAGATAGGCAGGCAGGAAGATACAGAGACATACAAGTCTCCTCCTCCTCCGTTAGATAAACAGACGGGCACACACATAGGCTAGCCTCTCCCATCCTCCTCTAGGCAGGCAATCAGGCAGGCAGTCAGACACACAGACACACTAGCGTCTGGGTGCGGTCTGTGGACAGGGATCAGCAGCGTTGACCAGGGGCAGGAGTGCCACTGGCGAGTCATAGCGTTTTATCCCATGTCCCACCCTGCCTTGCCTGGGGGTGGCATCCGCTCCCCCAAGTTCACCGGACTCAGACATTTGAAGTCTCCCTGCTTTGGGAGCGGGCGTGCTGAGGTCAGGGGAGGAGTTCAGCGGCAGATATGGAGGCGGCAGAGCAGCTAAGGGGGATGCCTCGGCGAGTCGATCATTTTCCTACCACCTCCCCCTCTCCTGGCCTCGGGGTGTCCTCTGCTACCCCAGGTGTGCGGGATTTAATTCTCCTTGTCAGCCAGGTCCTGGGAGGCTGCTGCGGTGATCTCTGGGTACAGGGACGTTGAGGGGAGCAGACTACATCGGGTGAGCCGATCAGGTTGCTCCCATCTCCACAAGGGCCTGGCCTGGAAACGGGCTCTCCTGCCCCGGGTTCACAGTATCCATGTTTCCATGTCAGCCTTCGCCCCGAAGGCGGGCCCGGTGTGATAAGGGGCTGCAGTGAGGAGGCGGGTCTGCCCCACCGAGCCCCTGTATTTGCTCAGATCTCCCCCTTGGCCGGTCCTAGGGTTGGTTTCTGCTACCCTAGGTACTCGAGGTGCACATCTCTGTGTTTTCCGGCTCCCGTGAAGCGGGTGTGGGGTGGGGTGCGGCGGGGGTCGGGCTGGGGCTTGGCGCGCGCAGCTATAGAAAGAGCAGAAGCGGCAGGCACGGGCTGCCCTGGCAAGCCTGTGGGTTCCCATCCATTGTCCCCCTCAGACTGCAATGGGGGCACCCTCTGTTGCTTCAGGGTGGCAATTGCCATCCCTCCAGGTGAGTCGAATACTGAGAGGCTTCCTCCATTAGACAGACAGAGAGACAAATAAATAGACAGTCAGACACACTAGCGTTTTCCTCCATTTAGACACAGCCATCTATCCTAACCTCCTCCTCCTCATCCATTATAGAGGGAGACAGAAACATAGACAGACAGACATGCACAAACACACACACACTAGCCTCCTCCTTCTCTTCCAATAGGTAGATAGGTAGATAGACAAACTAACCTCCTCCTCCAACAGACACACAAGTAAAAAGTCACACTTGGCTCCTGCTATGCCTCCACTTGATAGATAGATAGAAAGATAGATAGATAGATAGATAGATAGATAGATAGATAGATAGATAGATAGGCAGGCAGGAAGATACAGAGACATACAAGTCTCCTCCTCCTCCGTTAGATAAACAGACGGGCACACACATAGGCTAGCCTCTCCCATCCTCCTCTAGGCAGGCAATCAGGCAGGCAGTCAGACACACAGACACACTAGCGTCGGGGTGCGGTCTGTGGACAGGGATCAGCAGCGTTGACCAGGGGCAGGAGTGCCACTGGCGAGTCATAGCGTTTTATCCCATGTCCCACCCTGCCTTGCCTGGGGGTGGCATCCGCTCCCCCAAGTTCACCGGACTCAGACATTTGAAGTCTCCCTGCTTTGGGAGCGGGCGTGCTGAGGTCAGGGGAGGAGTTCAGCGGCAGATATGGAGGCCGCAGAGCAGCTAAGGGGGATGCCTCGGCGAGTCGATCATTTTCCTACCACCTCCCCCTCTCCTGGCCTCGGGGTGTCCTCTGCTACCCCAGGTGTGCGGGATTTAATTCTCCTTGTCAGCCAGGTCCTGGGAGGCTGCTGCGGTGATCTCTGGGTACAGGGACGTTGAGGGGAGCAGACTACATCGGGTGAGCCGATCAGGTTGCTCCCATCTCCACAAGGGCCTGGCCTGGAAACGGGCTCTCCTGCCCCGGGTTCACAGTATCCATGTTTCCATGTCAGCCTTCGCCCCGAAGGCGGGCCCGGTGTGATAAGGGGCTGCAGTGAGGAGGCGGGTCTGCCCCACCGAGCCCCTGTATTTGCTCAGATCTCCCCCTTGGCCGGTCCTAGGGTTGGTTTCTGCTACCCTAGGTACTCGAGGTGCACATCTCTGTGTTTTCCGGCTCCCGTGAAGCGGGTGTGGGGTGGGGTGCGGCGGGGGTCGGGCTGGGGCTTGGCGCGCGCAGCTATAGAAAGAGCAGAAGCGGCAGGCACGGGCTGCCCTGGCAAGCCTGTGGGTTCCCATCCATTGTCCCCCTCAGACTGCAATGGGGCCACCCTCTGTTGCTTCAGGGTGGCAATTGCCATCCCTCCAGGTGAGTCGAATACTGAGAGGCTTCCTCCATTAGACAGACAGAGAGACAAATAAATAGACAGTCAGACACACTAGCGTCTTCCTCCATTTAGACACAGCCATCTATCCTAACCTCCTCCTCCTCATCCATTATAGAGGGAGACAGAAACATAGACAGACAGACATGCACAAACACACACACACTAGCCTCCTCCTTCTCTTCCAATAGGTAGATAGGTAGATAGACAAACTAACCTCCTCCTCCAACAGACACACAAGTAAAAAGTCACACTTGGCTCCTGCTATGCCTCCACTTGATAGATAGATAGATAGATAGATAGATAGATAGATAGATAGATAGATAGTTTGATTGATAGATAGATAGGCAGGCCAATAGAGAGACCTACTCGCCGGCTGCTCCTCCGTTAGGTAAAACGACAGACACACACGTAGACTAGCCCCTCCCATTCTGAAACATCTAGGCCGTCAGGCTGGTAGTCAGACAGACACACAATCTAGACATGGGTGTTCTGGGGAAGGGGTTTGACGGAAGCGACTGGGGAATAGGGTGCCACTGTCGAGCTAGAGGATATTCTCCCATGTCCCTAGCTGCCTTGCCTGGAGGAGGCATCCGCTCCCCCAAGTTCACGGGACTCAAACTTTTAAAGTCGCCCTGCTCCTGGGAGCGGGCGTGGTGAGGTCAGGGGAAGAGGTCGGCAGCAGAGGCGGAGACAGAGGCTGCACAGCAGCAAACGGGGATGCCTCGGCGGCTTGGTCATTTTCCTCCGAACTCCACCTCTTCTGCCCTCGGGGGGGGGCGGCCTCTGCTAACCCAGGGTTCCGGGATTAATTCTCCTGGTCAGCCAGGTCCTGGGATGCTGGTGAGGTGACTTCAGAGGACAGGGACGTCGTGGGGAGCGGACTGCCTCTGATCAGCCGATCAGTTTGCTCCCATCTCCACAGCCGCCTGGCCTGGGGGCGGCCTCTCCTGCCCCAGGTTCACCGTATGCATGTTTCCATGTCAGCGTCCGCCCTGGAGGCAGGCGCGGTGCGATCAGGGGCTGCAGTGAGTAGTCGGGGCTGCCCCACCGAGCCCCTGTTATTGCTCAGAGCTCCCCCTTGGCCGGTTCTAGGGTTGATCTCTGCTACCCTAGGTACACGAGCTGCACATCTTTGCGTTTCCCGGCTCCCGGGAGGCGGGCAGGGGTGGCCTGTGGGCGGGGTGGGGGCGGGGCGGGGGCGGAAACAAAGAGGGCAGAAGCAGGAGGCATGGGCTGCCCAGGCAAGCCTGTGGGTTTCCATCCAGTGTCCCCCTCAGCCTGCAGTTGGGGCGCCCCCTGCTGCTTCAGGGTGGCAGTTGCCATCCCCCCAGGTGGCACGAATACTGGGATTCTTCCTACAGTAGACACACAGAGAGACAAAGAAATAGACAGACAGACACACTAGCCTCTTCCTCCATTTAGAAACAGCCATATATCCTAACCTCCTCTTCCTCATGCATTCTATAGGTAGACACATACATACATAGGCAGACACCCACAGACACACACATACACACACTGGCGTCCTACTTCTCCTCACTTAATTAGGTAGTGAGACACACTAATCTCCTCCTCCATTAGATAATAGATCGAGAAACGCAATAGACTCTTCCTCATCCTCCATTAGATAGATAGTGAGATTGACTGATAAACACACTAGCCTCTTTGTTCTCCTGTAGAGGGACAGACAGATAGCCAGACACTTTGGAATCCTTCTTCTTCTCCATTAGATAATAATACAGACAGACTCACAGACACACAGACAGACAGACACACTAGTCTTCTCCTCCCCTGAGAGACAGAGAGATAGACACTGTAGCCTCCTTCTTCTCGATTAGATAAACGTACATATATAGATATCTGTTACAGTGACAGAGAGACAGACATACTAGCTTACTCCCCCTCCATTAGATGCACACATAGACTGATACAAATATACAGTAGAATACCCCCCTTTACTTTCCGCTTCATTGATACACAGACCCGCACGCACACACAGACACACAGACACACACACACACACGGTAGCCTCCTCCTCTTCCTCAAATTCGAAGTTATGTAGATAGACACACTAACCTACTCCTCCAATACACAGACACATAAAAAGGCACACTAGCCTATAGGTATGCCTCCTTTAGATAGATAGGTAGTTAGGTAGGTAGGTAGGTAGGTAGGTAGGTAGGTAGATAGATAGATAGATAGATAGATAGATAGATAGATAGATAGATAGGCAGGCAGGCAGGAAGATACAGAGACATACAAGTCTCCTCCTCCTCCGTTAGATAAACAGACGGGCACACACATAGGCTAGCCTCTCCCATCCTCCTCTAGGCAGGCAATCAGGCAGGCAGTCAGACACACAGACACACTAGCGTCGGGGTGCGGTCTGTGGACAGGGATCAGCAGCGTTGACCAGGGGCAGGAGTGCCACTGGCGAGTCATAGCGTTTTATCCCATGTCCCACCCTGCCTTGCCTGGGGGTGGCATCCGCTCCCCCAAGTTCACCGGACTCAGACATTTGAAGTCTCCCTGCTTTGGGAGCGGGCGTGCTGAGGTCAGGGGAGGAGTTCAGCGGCAGATATGGAGGCGGCAGAGCAGCTAAGGGGGATGCCTCGGCGAGTCGATCATTTTCCTACCACCTCCCCCTCTCCTGGCCTCGGGGTGTCCTCTGCTGCCCCAGGTGTGCGGGATTTAATTCTCCTTGTCAGCCAGGTCCTGGGAGGCTGCTGCGGTGATCTCTGGGTACAGGGACGTTGAGGGGAGCAGACTACATCGGGTGAGCCGATCAGGTTGCTCCCATCTCCACAAGGGCCTGGCCTGGAAACGGGCTCTCCTGCCCCGGGTTCACAGTATCCATGTTTCCATGTCAGCCTTCGCCCCGAAGGCGGGCCCGGTGTGATAAGGGGCTGCAGTGAGGAGGCGGGTCTGCCCCACCGAGCCCCTGTATTTGCTCAGATCTCCCCCTTGGCCGGTCCTAGGGTTGGTTTCTGCTACCCTAGGTACTCGAGGTGCACATCTCTGTGTTTTCCGGCTCCCGTGAAGCGGGTGTGGGGTGGGGTGCGGCGGGGGTCGGGCTGGGGCTTGGCGCGCGCAGCTATAGAAAGAGCAGAAGCGGCAGGCACGGGCTGCCCTGGCAAGCCTGTGGGTTCCCATCCATTGTCCCCCTCAGACTGCAATGGGGCCACCCTCTGTTGCTTCAGGGTGGCAATTGCCATCCCTCCAGGTGAGTCGAATACTGAGAGGCTTCCTCCATTAGACAGACAGAGAGACAAATAAATAGACAGTCAGACACACTAGCGTCTTCCTCCATTTAGACACAGCCATCTATCCTAACCTCCTCCTCCTCATCCATTATAGAGGGAGACAGAAACATAGACAGACAGACATGCACAAACACACACACACTAGCCTCCTCCTTCTCTTCCAATAGGTAGATAGGTAGATAGACAAACTAACCTCCTCCTCCAACAGACACACAAGTAAAAAGTCACACTTGGCTCCTGCTATGCCTCCACTTGATAGATAGATAGATAGATAGATAGATAGATAGATAGATAGATAGATAGTTTGATTGATAGATAGATAGGCAGGCCAATAGAGAGACCTACTCGCCGGCTGCTCCTCCGTTAGGTAAAACGACAGACACACACGTAGACTAGCCCCTCCCATTCTGAAACATCTAGGCCGTCAGGCTGGTAGTCAGACAGACGCACAATCTAGACATGGGTGCTCTGGGGAAGGGGTTTGACGGAAGCGACTGGGGAATAGGGTGCCACTGTCGAGCTAGAGGATATTCTCCCATGTCCCTAGCTGCCTTGCCTGGAGGAGGCATCCGCTCCCCCAAGTTCACGGGACTCAAACTTTTAAAGTCGCCCTGCTCCTGGGAGCGGGCGTGGTGAGGTCAGGGGAAGAGGTCGGCAGCAGAGGCGGAGACAGAGGCTGCACAGCAGCAAACGGGGATGCCTCGGCGGCTTGGTCATTTTCCTCCGAACTCCACCTCTTCTGCCCTCGGGGCGGCCTCTGCTAACCCAGGGTTCCGGGATTAATTCTCCTGGTCAGCCAGGTCCTGGGATGCTGGTGAGGTGACTTCAGAGGACAGGGACGTCGTGGGGAGCGGACTGCCTCTGATCAGCCGATCAGTTTGCTCCCATCTCCACAGCCGCCTGGCCTGGGGGCGGCCTCTCCTGCCCCAGGTTCACCGTATGCATGTTTCCATGTCAGCGTCCGCCCTGGAGGCAGGCGCGGTGCGATCAGGGGCTGCAGTGAGTAGTCGGGGCTGCCCCACCGAGCCCCTGTTATTGCTCAGAGCTCCCCCTTGGCCGGTTCTAGGGTTGATCTCTGCTACCCTAGGTACACGAGCTGCACATCTTTGCGTTTCCCGGCTCCCGGGAGGCGGGCAGGGGTGGCCTGTGGGCGGGGCGGGGGCGGGGCGGGGGCGGAAACAAAGAGGGCAGAAGCAGGAGGCATGGGCTGCCCAGGCAAGCCTGTGGGTTTCCATCCAGTGTCCCCCTCAGCCTGCAGTTGGGGCGCCCCCTGCTGCTTCAGGGTGGCAGTTGCCATCCCCCCAGGTGGCACGAATACTGGGATTCTTCCTACAGTAGACACACAGAGAGACAAAGAAATAGACAGACAGACACACTAGCCTCTTCCTCCATTTAGAAACAGCCATATATCCTAACCTCCTCTTCCTCATGCATTCTATAGGTAGACACATACATACATAGGCAGACACCCACAGACACACACATACACACACTGGCGTCCTACTTCTCCTCACTTAATTAGGTAGTGAGACACACTAATCTCCTCCTCCATTAGATAATAGATCGAGAAACGCAATAGACTCTTCCTCATCCTCCATTAGATAGATAGTGAGATTGACTGATAAACACACTAGCCTCTTTGTTCTCCTGTAGAGGGACAGACAGATAGCCAGACACTTTGGAATCCTTCTTCTTCTCCATTAGATAATAATACAGACAGACTCACAGACACACAGACAGACAGACACACTAGTCTTCTCCTCCCCTGAGAGACAGAGAGATAGACACTGTAGCCTCCTTCTTCTCGATTAGATAAACGTACATATATAGATATCTGTTACAGTGACAGAGAGACAGACATACTAGCTTACTCCCCCTCCATTAGATGCACACATAGACTGATACAAATATACAGTAGAATACCCCCCTTTACTTTCCGCTTCATTGATACACAGACCCGCACGCACACACAGACACACAGACACACACACACACACGGTAGCCTCCTCCTCTTCCTCAAATTCGAAGTTATGTAGATAGACACACTAACCTACTCCTCCAATACACAGACACATAAAAAGGCACACTAGCCTATAGGTATGCCTCTTTAGATAGATAGGTAGTTAGGTAGGTAGGTAGGTAGGTAGGTAGATAGATAGATAGATAGATAGATAGATAGATAGATAGATAGGCAGGCAGGAAGATACAGAGACATACAAGTCTCCTCCTCCTCCGTTAGATAAACAGACGGGCACACACATAGGCTAGCCTCTCCCATCCTCCTCTAGGCAGGCAATCAGGCAGGCAGTCAGACACACAGACACACTAGCGTCGGGGTGCGGTCTGTGGACAGGGATCAGCAGCGTTGACCAGGGGCAGGAGTGCCACTGGCGAGTCATAGCGTTTTATCCCATGTCCCACCCTGCCTTGCCTGGGGGTGGCATCCGCTCCCCCAAGTTCACCGGACTCAGACATTTGAAGTCTCCCTGCTTTGGGAGCGGGCGTGCTGAGGTCAGGGGAGGAGTTCAGCGGCAGATATGGAGGCGGCAGAGCAGCTAAGGGGGATGCCTCGGCGAGTCGATCATTTTCCTACCACCTCCCCCTCTCCTGGCCTCGGGGTGTCCTCTGCTACCCCAGGTGTGCGGGATTTAATTCTCCTTGTCAGCCAGGTCCTGGGAGGCTGCTGCGGTGATCTCTGGGTACAGGGACGTTGAGGGGAGCAGACTACATCGGGTGAGCCGATCAGGTTGCTCCCATCTCCACAAGGGCCTGGCCTGGAAACGGGCTCTCCTGCCCCGGGTTCACAGTATCCATGTTTCCATGTCAGCCTTCGCCCCGAAGGCGGGCCCGGTGTGATAAGGGGCTGCAGTGAGGAGGCGGGTCTGCCCCACCGAGCCCCTGTATTTGCTCAGATCTCCCCCTTGGCCGGTCCTAGGGTTGGTTTCTGCTACCCTAGGTACTCGAGGTGCACATCTCTGTGTTTTCCGGCTCCCGTGAAGCGGGTGTGGGGTGGGGTGCGGCGGGGGTCGGGCTGGGGCTTGGCGCGCGCAGCTATAGAAAGAGCAGAAGCGGCAGGCACGGGCTGCCCTGGCAAGCCTGTGGGTTCCCATCCATTGTCCCCCTCAGACTGCAATGGGGGCACCCTCTGTTGCTTCAGGGTGGCAATTGCCATCCCTCCAGGTGAGTCGAATACTGAGAGGCTTCCTCCATTAGACAGACAGAGAGACAAATAAATAGACAGTCAGACACACTAGCGTTTTCCTCCATTTAGACACAGCCATCTATCCTAACCTCCTCCTCCTCATCCATTATAGAGGGAGACAGAAACATAGACAGACAGACATGCACAAACACACACACACTAGCCTCCTCCTTCTCTTCCAATAGGTAGATAGGTAGATAGACAAACTAACCTCCTCCTCCAACAGACACACAAGTAAAAAGTCACACTTGGCTCCTGCTATGCCTCCACTTGATAGATAGATAGAAAGATAGATAGATAGATAGATAGATAGATAGATAGATAGATAGATAGTTTGATTGATAGATAGATAGGCAGGCCAATAGAGAGACCTACTCGCCGGCTGCTCCTCCGTTAGGTAAAACGACAGACACACACGTAGACTAGCCCCTCCCATTCTGAAACATCTAGGCCGTCAGGCTGGTAGTCAGACAGACACACAATCTAGACATGGGTGTTCTGGGGAAGGGGTTTGACGGAAGCGACTGGGGAATAGGGTGCCACTGTCGAGCTAGAGGATATTCTCCCATGTCCCTAGCTGCCTTGCCTGGAGGAGGCATCCGCTCCCCCAAGTTCACGGGACTCAAACTTTTAAAGTCGCCCTGCTCCTGGGAGCGGGCGTGGTGAGGTCAGGGGAAGAGGTCGGCAGCAGAGGCGGAGACAGAGGCTGCACAGCAGCAAACGGGGATGCCTCGGCGGCTTGGTCATTTTCCTCCGAACTCCACCTCTTCTGCCCTCGGGGGGGGCGGCCTCTGCTAACCCAGGGTTCCGGGATTAATTCTCCTGGTCAGCCAGGTCCTGGGATGCTGGTGAGGTGACTTCAGAGGACAGGGACGTCGTGGGGAGCGGACTGCCTCTGATCAGCCGATCAGTTTGCTCCCATCTCCACAGCCGCCTGGCCTGGGGGCGGCCTCTCCTGCCCCAGGTTCACCGTATGCATGTTTCCATGTCAGCGTCCGCCCTGGAGGCAGGCGCGGTGCGATCAGGGGCTGCAGTGAGTAGTCGGGGCTGCCCCACCGAGCCCCTGTTATTGCTCAGAGCTCCCCCTTGGCCGGTTCTAGGGTTGATCTCTGCTACCCTAGGTACACGAGCTGCACATCTTTGCGTTTCCCGGCTCCCGGGAGGCGGGCAGGGGTGGCCTGTGGGCGGGGCGGGGGCGGGGCGGGGGCGGAAACAAAGAGGGCAGAAGCAGGAGGCATGGGCTGCCCAGGCAAGCCTGTGGGTTTCCATCCAGTGTCCCCCTCAGCCTGCAGTTGGGGCGCCCCCTGCTGCTTCAGGGTGGCAGTTGCCATCCCCCCAGGTGGCACGAATACTGGGATTCTTCCTACAGTAGACACACAGAGAGACAAAGAAATAGACAGACAGACACACTAGCCTCTTCCTCCATTTAGAAACAGCCATATATCCTAACCTCCTCTTCCTCATGCATTCTATAGGTAGACACATACATACATAGGCAGACACCCACAGACACACACATACACACACTGGCGTCCTACTTCTCCTCACTTAATTAGGTAGTGAGACACACTAATCTCCTCCTCCATTAGATAATAGATCGAGAAACGCAATAGACTCTTCCTCATCCTCCATTAGATAGATAGTGAGATTGACTGATAAACACACTAGCCTCTTTGTTCTCCTGTAGAGGGACAGACAGATAGCCAGACACTTTGGAATCCTTCTTCTTCTCCATTAGATAATAATACAGACAGACTCACAGACACACAGACAGACAGACACACTAGTCTTCTCCTCCCCTGAGAGACAGAGAGATAGACACTGTAGCCTCCTTCTTCTCGATTAGATAAACGTACATATATAGATATCTGTTACAGTGACAGAGAGACAGACATACTAGCTTACTCCCCCTCCATTAGATGCACACATAGACTGATACAAATATACAGTAGAATACCCCCCTTTACTTTCCGCTTCATTGATACACAGACCCGCACGCACACACAGACACACAGACACACACACACACACGGTAGCCTCCTCCTCTTCCTCAAATTCGAAGTTATGTAGATAGACACACTAACCTACTCCTCCAATACACAGACACATAAAAAGGCACACTAGCCTATAGGTATGCCTCCTTTAGATAGATAGGTAGTTAGGTAGGTAGGTAGGTAGGTAGGTAGATAGATAGATAGATAGATAGATAGATAGATAGATAGATAGGCAGGCAGGCAGGAAGATACAGAGACATACAAGTCTCCTCCTCCTCCGTTAGATAAACAGACGGGCACACACATAGGCTAGCCTCTCCCATCCTCCTCTAGGCAGGCAATCAGGCAGGCAGTCAGACACACAGACACACTAGCGTCGGGGTGCGGTCTGTGGACAGGGATCAGCAGCGTTGACCAGGGGCAGGAGTGCCACTGGCGAGTCATAGCGTTTTATCCCATGTCCCACCCTGCCTTGCCTGGGGGTGGCATCCGCTCCCCCAAGTTCACCGGACTCAGACATTTGAAGTCTCCCTGCTTTGGGAGCGGGCGTGCTGAGGTCAGGGGAGGAGTTCAGCGGCAGATATGGAGGCGGCAGAGCAGCTAAGGGGGATGCCTCGGCGAGTCGATCATTTTCCTACCACCTCCCCCTCTCCTGGCCTCGGGGTGTCCTCTGCTACCCCAGGTGTGCGGGATTTAATTCTCCTTGTCAGCCAGGTCCTGGGAGGCTGCTGCGGTGATCTCTGGGTACAGGGACGTTGAGGGGAGCAGACTACATCGGGTGAGCCGATCAGGTTGCTCCCATCTCCACAAGGGCCTGGCCTGGAAACGGGCTCTCCTGCCCCGGGTTCACAGTATCCATGTTTCCATGTCAGCCTTCGCCCCGAAGGCGGGCCCGGTGTGATAAGGGGCTGCAGTGAGGAGGCGGGTCTGCCCCACCGAGCCCCTGTATTTGCTCAGATCTCCCCCTTGGCCGGTCCTAGGGTTGGTTTCTGCTACCCTAGGTACTCGAGGTGCACATCTCTGTGTTTTCCGGCTCCCGTGAAGCGGGTGTGGGGTGGGGTGCGGCGGGGGTCGGGCTGGGGCTTGGCGCGCGCAGCTATAGAAAGAGCAGAAGCGGCAGGCACGGGCTGCCCTGGCAAGCCTGTGGGTTCCCATCCATTGTCCCCCTCAGACTGCAATGGGGCCACCCTCTGTTGCTTCAGGGTGGCAATTGCCATCCCTCCAGGTGAGTCGAATACTGAGAGGCTTCCTCCATTAGACAGACAGAGAGACAAATAAATAGACAGTCAGACACACTAGCGTCTTCCTCCATTTAGACACAGCCATCTATCCTAACCTCCTCCTCCTCATCCATTATAGAGGGAGACAGAAACATAGACAGACAGACATGCACAAACACACACACACTAGCCTCCTCCTTCTCTTCCAATAGGTAGATAGGTAGATAGACAAACTAACCTCCTCCTCCAACAGACACACAAGTAAAAAGTCACACTTGGCTCCTGCTATGCCTCCACTTGATAGATAGATAGATAGATAGATAGATAGATAGATAGATAGATAGTTTGATTGATAGATAGATAGGCAGGCCAATAGAGAGACCTACTCGCCGGCTGCTCCTCCGTTAGGTAAAACGACAGACACACACGTAGACTAGCCCCTCCCATTCTGAAACATCTAGGCCGTCAGGCTGGTAGTCAGACAGACACACAATCTAGACATGGGTGTTCTGGGGAAGGGGTTTGACGGAAGCGACTGGGGAATAGGGTGCCACTGTCGAGCTAGAGGATATTCTCCCATGTCCCTAGCTGCCTTGCCTGGAGGAGGCATCCGCTCCCCCAAGTTCACGGGACTCAAACTTTTAAAGTCGCCCTGCTCCTGGGAGCGGGCGTGGTGAGGTCAGGGGAAGAGGTCGGCAGCAGAGGCGGAGACAGAGGCTGCACAGCAGCAAACGGGGATGCCTCGGCGGCTTGGTCATTTTCCTCCGAACTCCACCTCTTCTGCCCTCGGGGGGGGCGGCCTCTGCTAACCCAGGGTTCCGGGATTAATTCTCCTGGTCAGCCAGGTCCTGGGATGCTGGTGAGGTGACTTCAGAGGACAGGGACGTCGTGGGGAGCGGACTGCCTCTGATCAGCCGATCAGTTTGCTCCCATCTCCACAGCCGCCTGGCCTGGGGGCGGCCTCTCCTGCCCCAGGTTCACCGTATGCATGTTTCCATGTCAGCGTCCGCCCTGGAGGCAGGCGCGGTGCGATCAGGGGCTGCAGTGAGTAGTCGGGGCTGCCCCACCGAGCCCCTGTTATTGCTCAGAGCTCCCCCTTGGCCGGTTCTAGGGTTGATCTCTGCTACCCTAGGTACACGAGCTGCACATCTTTGCGTTTCCCGGCTCCCGGGAGGCGGGCAGGGGTGGCCTGTGGGCGGGGCGGGGGCGGAAACAAAGAGGGCAGAAGCAGGAGGCATGGGCTGCCCAGGCAAGCCTGTGGGTTTCCATCCAGTGTCCCCCTCAGCCTGCAGTTGGGGCGCCCCCTGCTGCTTCAGGGTGGCAGTTGCCATCCCCCCAGGTGGCACGAATACTGGGATTCTTCCTACAGTAGACACACAGAGAGACAAAGAAATAGACAGACAGACACACTAGCCTCTTCCTCCATTTAGAAACAGCCATATATCCTAACCTCCTCTTCCTCATGCATTCTATAGGTAGACACATACATACATAGGCAGACACCCACAGACACACACATACACACACTGGCGTCCTACTTCTCCTCACTTAATTAGGTAGTGAGACACACTAATCTCCTCCTCCATTAGATAATAGATCGAGAAACGCAATAGACTCTTCCTCATCCTCCATTAGATAGATAGTGAGATTGACTGATAAACACACTAGCCTCTTTGTTCTCCTGTAGAGGGACAGACAGATAGCCAGACACTTTGGAATCCTTCTTCTTCTCCATTAGATAATAATACAGACAGACTCACAGACACACAGACAGACAGACACACTAGTCTTCTCCTCCCCTGAGAGACAGAGAGATAGACACTGTAGCCTCCTTCTTCTCGATTAGATAAACGTACATATATAGATATCTGTTACAGTGACAGAGAGACAGACATACTAGCTTACTCCCCCTCCATTAGATGCACACATAGACTGATACAAATATACAGTAGAATACCCCCCTTTACTTTCCGCTTCATTGATACACAGACCCGCACGCACACACAGACACACAGACACACACACACACACGGTAGCCTCCTCCTCTTCCTCAAATTCGAAGTTATGTAGATAGACACACTAACCTACTCCTCCAATACACAGACACATAAAAAGGCACACTAGCCTATAGGTATGCCTCCTTTAGATAGATAGGTAGTTAGGTAGGTAGGTAGGTAGGTAGGTAGATAGATAGATAGATAGATAGATAGATAGATAGATAGATAGATAGGCAGGCAGGCAGGAAGATACAGAGACATACAAGTCTCCTCCTCCTCCGTTAGATAAACAGACGGGCACACACATAGGCTAGCCTCTCCCATCCTCCTCTAGGCAGGCAATCAGGCAGGCAGTCAGACACACAGACACACTAGCGTCGGGGTGCGGTCTGTGGACAGGGATCAGCAGCGTTGACCAGGGGCAGGAGTGCCACTGGCGAGTCATAGCGTTTTATCCCATGTCCCACCCTGCCTTGCCTGGGGGTGGCATCCGCTCCCCCAAGTTCACCGGACTCAGACATTTGAAGTCTCCCTGCTTTGGGAGCGGGCGTGCTGAGGTCAGGGGAGGAGTTCAGCGGCAGATATGGAGGCGGCAGAGCAGCTAAGGGGGATGCCTCGGCGAGTCGATCATTTTCCTACCACCTCCCCCTCTCCTGGCCTCGGGGTGTCCTCTGCTACCCCAGGTGTGCGGGATTTAATTCTCCTTGTCAGCCAGGTCCTGGGAGGCTGCTGCGGTGATCTCTGGGTACAGGGACGTTGAGGGGAGCAGACTACATCGGGTGAGCCGATCAGGTTGCTCCCATCTCCACAAGGGCCTGGCCTGGAAACGGGCTCTCCTGCCCCGGGTTCACAGTATCCATGTTTCCATGTCAGCCTTCGCCCCGAAGGCGGGCCCGGTGTGATAAGGGGCTGCAGTGAGGAGGCGGGTCTGCCCCACCGAGCCCCTGTATTTGCTCAGATCTCCCCCTTGGCCGGTCCTAGGGTTGGTTTCTGCTACCCTAGGTACTCGAGGTGCACATCTCTGTGTTTTCCGGCTCCCGTGAAGCGGGTGTGGGGTGGGGTGCGGCGGGGGTCGGGCTGGGGCTTGGCGCGCGCAGCTATAGAAAGAGCAGAAGCGGCAGGCACGGGCTGCCCTGGCAAGCCTGTGGGTTCCCATCCATTGTCCCCCTCAGACTGCAATGGGGCCACCCTCTGTTGCTTCAGGGTGGCAATTGCCATCCCTCCAGGTGAGTCGAATACTGAGAGGCTTCCTCCATTAGACAGACAGAGAGACAAATAAATAGACAGTCAGACACACTAGCGTCTTCCTCCATTTAGACACAGCCATCTATCCTAACCTCCTCCTCCTCATCCATTATAGAGGGAGACAGAAACATAGACAGACAGACATGCACAATCACACACACACTAGCCTCCTCCTTCTCTTCCAATAGGTAGATAGGTAGATAGACAAACTAACCTCCTCCTCCAACAGACACACAAGTAAAAAGTCACACTTGGCTCCTGCTATGCCTCCACTTGATAGATAGATAGATAGATAGATAGATAGATAGATAGATAGATAGATAGATAGATAGTTTGATTGATAGATAGATAGGCAGGCCAATAGAGAGACCTACTCGCCGGCTGCTCCTCCGTTAGGTAAAACGACAGACACACACGTAGACTAGCCCCTCCCATTCTGAAACATCTAGGCCGTCAGGCTGGTAGTCAGACAGACACACAATCTAGACATGGGTGTTCTGGGGAAGGGGTTTGACGGAAGCGACTGGGGAATAGGGTGCCACTGTCGAGCTAGAGGATATTCTCCCATGTCCCTAGCTGCCTTGCCTGGAGGAGGCATCCGCTCCCCCAAGTTCACGGGACTCAAACTTTTAAAGTCGCCCTGCTCCTGGGAGCGGGCGTGGTGAGGTCAGGGGAAGAGGTCGGCAGCAGAGGCGGAGACAGAGGCTGCACAGCAGCAAACGGGGATGCCTCGGCGGCTTGGTCATTTTCCTCCGAACTCCACCTCTTCTGCCCTCGGGGGGGGGCGGCCTCTGCTAACCCAGGGTTCCGGGATTAATTCTCCTGGTCAGCCAGGTCCTGGGATGCTGGTGAGGTGACTTCAGAGGACAGGGACGTCGTGGGGAGCGGACTGCCTCTGATCAGCCGATCAGTTTGCTCCCATCTCCACAGCCGCCTGGCCTGGGGGCGGCCTCTCCTGCCCCAGGTTCACCGTATGCATGTTTCCATGTCAGCGTCCGCCCTGGAGGCAGGCGCGGTGCGATCAGGGGCTGCAGTGAGTAGTCGGGGCTGCCCCACCGAGCCCCTGTTATTGCTCAGAGCTCCCCCTTGGCCGGTTCTAGGGTTGATCTCTGCTACCCTAGGTACACGAGCTGCACATCTTTGCGTTTCCCGGCTCCCGGGAGGCGGGCAGGGGTGGCCTGTGGGCGGGGTGGGGGCGGGGCGGGGGCGGAAACAAAGAGGGCAGAAGCAGGAGGCATGGGCTGCCCAGGCAAGCCTGTGGGTTTCCATCCAGTGTCCCCCTCAGCCTGCAGTTGGGGCGCCCCCTGCTGCTTCAGGGTGGCAGTTGCCATCCCCCCAGGTGGCACGAATACTGGGATTCTTCCTACAGTAGACACACAGAGAGACAAAGAAATAGACAGACAGACACACTAGCCTCTTCCTCCATTTAGAAACAGCCATATATCCTAACCTCCTCTTCCTCATGCATTCTATAGGTAGACACATACATACATAGGCAGACACCCACAGACACACACATACACACACTGGCGTCCTACTTCTCCTCACTTAATTAGGTAGTGAGACACACTAATCTCCTCCTCCATTAGATAATAGATCGAGAAACGCAATAGACTCTTCCTCATCCTCCATTAGATAGATAGTGAGATTGACTGATAAACACACTAGCCTCTTTGTTCTCCTGTAGAGGGACAGACAGATAGCCAGACACTTTGGAATCCTTCTTCTTCTCCATTAGATAATAATACAGACAGACTCACAGACACACAGACAGACAGACACACTAGTCTTCTCCTCCCCTGAGAGACAGAGAGATAGACACTGTAGCCTCCTTCTTCTCGATTAGATAAACGTACATATATAGATATCTGTTACAGTGACAGAGAGACAGACATACTAGCTTACTCCCCCTCCATTAGATGCACACATAGACTGATACAAATATACAGTAGAATACCCCCCTTTACTTTCCGCTTCATTGATACACAGACCCGCACGCACACACAGACACACAGACACACACACACACACGGTAGCCTCCTCCTCTTCCTCAAATTCGAAGTTATGTAGATAGACACACTAACCTACTCCTCCAATACACAGACACATAAAAAGGCACACTAGCCTATAGGTATGCCTCCTTTAGATAGATAGGTAGTTAGGTAGGTAGGTAGGTAGGTAGGTAGATAGATAGATAGATAGATAGATAGATAGATAGATAGATAGATAGGCAGGCAGGCAGGAAGATACAGAGACATACAAGTCTCCTCCTCCTCCGTTAGATAAACAGACGGGCACACACATAGGCTAGCCTCTCCCATCCTCCTCTAGGCAGGCAATCAGGCAGGCAGTCAGACACACAGACACACTAGCGTCGGGGTGCGGTCTGTGGACAGGGATCAGCAGCGTTGACCAGGGGCAGGAGTGCCACTGGCGAGTCATAGCGTTTTATCCCATGTCCCACCCTGCCTTGCCTGGGGGTGGCATCCGCTCCCCCAAGTTCACCGGACTCAGACATTTGAAGTCTCCCTGCTTTGGGAGCGGGCGTGCTGAGGTCAGGGGAGGAGTTCAGCGGCAGATATGGAGGCGGCAGAGCAGCTAAGGGGGATGCCTCGGCGAGTCGATCATTTTCCTACCACCTCCCCCTCTCCTGGCCTCGGGGTGTCCTCTGCTACCCCAGGTGTGCGGGATTTAATTCTCCTTGTCAGCCAGGTCCTGGGAGGCTGCTGCGGTGATCTCTGGGTACAGGGACGTTGAGGGGAGCAGACTACATCGGGTGAGCCGATCAGGTTGCTCCCATCTCCACAAGGGCCTGGCCTGGAAACGGGCTCTCCTGCCCCGGGTTCACAGTATCCATGTTTCCATGTCAGCCTTCGCCCCGAAGGCGGGCCCGGTGTGATAAGGGGCTGCAGTGAGGAGGCGGGTCTGCCCCACCGAGCCCCTGTATTTGCTCAGATCTCCCCCTTGGCCGGTCCTAGGGTTGGTTTCTGCTACCCTAGGTACTCGAGGTGCACATCTCTGTGTTTTCCGGCTCCCGTGAAGCGGGTGTGGGGTGGGGTGCGGCGGGGGTCGGGCTGGGGCTTGGCGCGCGCAGCTATAGAAAGAGCAGAAGCGGCAGGCACGGGCTGCCCTGGCAAGCCTGTGGGTTCCCATCCATTGTCCCCCTCAGACTGCAATGGGGGCACCCTCTGTTGCTTCAGGGTGGCAATTGCCATCCCTCCAGGTGAGTCGAATACTGAGAGGCTTCCTCCATTAGACAGACAGAGAGACAAATAAATAGACAGTCAGACACACTAGCGTCTTCCTCCATTTAGACACAGCCATCTATCCTAACCTCCTCCTCCTCATCCATTATAGAGGGAGACAGAAACATAGACAGACAGACATGCACAAACACACACACACTAGCCTCCTCCTTCTCTTCCAATAGGTAGATAGGTAGATAGACAAACTAACCTCCTCCTCCAACAGACACACAAGTAAAAAGTCACACTTGGCTCCTGCTATGCCTCCACTTGATAGATAGATAGATAGATAGATAGATAGATAGATAGATAGATAGATAGATAGATAGTTTGATTGATAGATAGATAGGCAGGCCAATAGAGAGACCTACTCGCCGGCTGCTCCTCCGTTAGGTAAAACGACAGACACACACGTAGACTAGCCCCTCCCATTCTGAAACATCTAGGCCGTCAGGCTGGTAGTCAGACAGACGCACAATCTAGACATGGGTGTTCTGGGGAAGGGGTTTGACGGAAGCGACTGGGGAATAGGGTGTCACTGTCGAGCTAGAGGATATTCTCCCATGTCCCTAGCTGCCTTGCCTGGAGGAGGCATCCGCTCCCCCAAGTTCACGGGACTCAAACTTTTAAAGTCGCCCTGCTCCTGGGAGCGGGCGTGGTGAGGTCAGGGGAAGAGGTCGGCAGCAGAGGCGGAGACAGAGGCTGCACAGCAGCAAACGGGGATGCCTCGGCGGCTTGGTCATTTTCCTCCGAACTCCACCTCTTCTGCCCTCGGGGGGGGCGGCCTCTGCTAACCCAGGGTTCCGGGATTAATTCTCCTGGTCAGCCAGGTCCTGGGATGCTGGTGAGGTGACTTCAGAGGACAGGGACGTCGTGGGGAGCGGACTGCCTCTGATCAGCCGATCAGTTTGCTCCCATCTCCACAGCCGCCTGGCCTGGGGGCGGCCTCTCCTGCCCCAGGTTCACCGTATGCATGTTTCCATGTCAGCGTCCGCCCTGGAGGCAGGCGCGGTGCGATCAGGGGCTGCAGTGAGTAGTCGGGGCTGCCCCACCGAGCCCCTGTTATTGCTCAGAGCTCCCCCTTGGCCGGTTCTAGGGTTGATCTCTGCTACCCTAGGTACACGAGCTGCACATCTTTGCGTTTCCCGGCTCCCGGGAGGCGGGCAGGGGTGGCCTGTGGGCGGGGCGGGGGCGGGGCGGGGGCGGAAACAAAGAGGGCAGAAGCAGGAGGCATGGGCTGCCCAGGCAAGCCTGTGGGTTTCCATCCAGTGTCCCCCTCAGCCTGCAGTTGGGGCGCCCCCTGCTGCTTCAGGGTGGCAGTTGCCATCCCCCCAGGTGGCACGAATACTGGGATTCTTCCTACAGTAGACACACAGAGAGACAAAGAAATAGACAGACAGACACACTAGCCTCTTCCTCCATTTAGAAACAGCCATATATCCTAACCTCCTCTTCCTCATGCATTCTATAGGTAGACACATACATACATAGGCAGACACCCACAGACACACACATACACACACTGGCGTCCTACTTCTCCTCACTTAATTAGGTAGTGAGACACACTAATCTCCTCCTCCATTAGATAATAGATCGAGAAACGCAATAGACTCTTCCTCATCCTCCATTAGATAGATAGTGAGATTGACTGATAAACACACTAGCCTCTTTGTTCTCCTGTAGAGGGACAGACAGATAGCCAGACACTTTGGAATCCTTCTTCTTCTCCATTAGATAATAATACAGACAGACTCACAGACACACAGACAGACAGACACACTAGTCTTCTCCTCCCCTGAGAGACAGAGAGATAGACACTGTAGCCTCCTTCTTCTCGATTAGATAAACGTACATATATAGATATCTGTTACAGTGACAGAGAGACAGACATACTAGCTTACTCCCCCTCCATTAGATGCACACATAGACTGATACAAATATACAGTAGAATACCCCCCTTTACTTTCCGCTTCATTGATACACAGACCCGCACGCACACACAGACACACAGACACACACACACACACGGTAGCCTCCTCCTCTTCCTCAAATTCGAAGTTATGTAGATAGACACACTAACCTACTCCTCCAATACACAGACACATAAAAAGGCACACTAGCCTATAGGTATGCCTCTTTAGATAGATAGGTAGTTAGGTAGTTAGGTAGGTAGGTAGGTAGATAGATAGATAGATAGATAGATAGATAGATAGGCAGGCAGGAAGATACAGAGACATACAAGTCTCCTCCTCCTCCGTTAGATAAACAGACGGGCACACACATAGGCTAGCCTCTCCCATCCTCCTCTAGGCAGGCAATCAGGCAGGCAGTCAGACACACAGACACACTAGCGTCGGGGTGCGGTCTGTGGACAGGGATCAGCAGCGTTGACCAGGGGCAGGAGTGCCACTGGCGAGTCATAGCGTTTTATCCCATGTCCCACCCTGCCTTGCCTGGGGGTGGCATCCGCTCCCCCAAGTTCACCGGACTCAGACATTTGAAGTCTCCCTGCTTTGGGAGCGGGCGTGCTGAGGTCAGGGGAGGAGTTCAGCGGCAGATATGGAGGCGGCAGAGCAGCTAAGGGGGATGCCTCGGCGAGTCGATCATTTTCCTACCACCTCCCCCTCTCCTGGCCTCGGGGTGTCCTCTGCTACCCCAGGTGTGCGGGATTTAATTCTCCTTGTCAGCCAGGTCCTGGGAGGCTGCTGCGGTGATCTCTGGGTACAGGGACGTTGAGGGGAGCAGACTACATCGGGTGAGCCGATCAGGTTGCTCCCATCTCCACAAGGGCCTGGCCTGGAAACGGGCTCTCCTGCCCCGGGTTCACAGTATCCATGTTTCCATGTCAGCCTTCGCCCCGAAGGCGGGCCCGGTGTGATAAGGGGCTGCAGTGAGGAGGCGGGTCTGCCCCACCGAGCCCCTGTATTTGCTCAGATCTCCCCCTTGGCCGGTCCTAGGGTTGGTTTCTGCTACCCTAGGTACTCGAGGTGCACATCTCTGTGTTTTCCGGCTCCCGTGAAGCGGGTGTGGGGTGGGGTGCGGCGGGGGTCGGGCTGGGGCTTGGCGCGCGCAGCTATAGAAAGAGCAGAAGCGGCAGGCACGGGCTGCCCTGGCAAGCCTGTGGGTTCCCATCCATTGTCCCCCTCAGACTGCAATGGGGCCACCCTCTGTTGCTTCAGGGTGGCAATTGCCATCCCTCCAGGTGAGTCGAATACTGAGAGGCTTCCTCCATTAGACAGACAGAGAGACAAATAAATAGACAGTCAGACACACTAGCGTCTTCCTCCATTTAGACACAGCCATCTATCCTAACCTCCTCCTCCTCATCCATTATAGAGGGAGACAGAAACATAGACAGACAGACATGCACAAACACACACACACTAGCCTCCTCCTTCTCTTCCAATAGGTAGATAGGTAGATAGACAAACTAACCTCCTCCTCCAACAGACACACAAGTAAAAAGTCACACTTGGCTCCTGCTATGCCTCCACTTGATAGATAGATAGATAGATAGATAGATAGATAGATAGATAGATAGATAGACAGATAGATAGATAGATAGTTTGATTGATAGATAGATAGGCAGGCCAATAGAGAGACCTACTCGCCGGCTGCTCCTCCGTTAGGTAAAACGACAGACACACACGTAGACTAGCCCCTCCCATTCTGAAACATCTAGGCCGTCAGGCTGGTAGTCAGACAGACGCACAATCTAGACATGGGTGTTCTGGGGAAGGGGTTTGACGGAAGCGACTGGGGAATAGGGTGCCACTGTCGAGCTAGAGGATATTCTCCCATGTCCCTAGCTGCCTTGCCTGGAGGAGGCATCCGCTCCCCCAAGTTCACGGGACTCAAACTTTTAAAGTCGCCCTGCTCCTGGGAGCGGGCGTGGTGAGGTCAGGGGAAGAGGTCGGCAGCAGAGGCGGAGACAGAGGCTGCACAGCAGCAAACGGGGATGCCTCGGCGGCTTGGTCATTTTCCTCCGAACTCCACCTCTTCTGCCCTCGGGGGGGGCGGCCTCTGCTAACCCAGGGTTCCGGGATTAATTCTCCTGGTCAGCCAGGTCCTGGGATGCTGGTGAGGTGACTTCAGAGGACAGGGACGTCGTGGGGAGCGGACTGCCTCTGATCAGCCGATCAGTTTGCTCCCATCTCCACAGCCGCCTGGCCTGGGGGCGGCCTCTCCTGCCCCAGGTTCACCGTATGCATGTTTCCATGTCAGCGTCCGCCCTGGAGGCAGGCGCGGTGCGATCAGGGGCTGCAGTGAGTAGTCGGGGCTGCCCCACCGAGCCCCTGTTATTGCTCAGAGCTCCCCCTTGGCCGGTTCTAGGGTTGATCTCTGCTACCCTAGGTACACGAGCTGCACATCTTTGCGTTTCCCGGCTCCCGGGAGGCGGGCAGGGGTGGCCTGTGGGCGGGGCGGGGGCGGGGCGGGGGCGGAAACAAAGAGGGCAGAAGCAGGAGGCATGGGCTGCCCAGGCAAGCCTGTGGGTTTCCATCCAGTGTCCCCCTCAGCCTGCAGTTGGGGCGCCCCCTGCTGCTTCAGGGTGGCAGTTGCCATCCCCCCAGGTGGCACGAATACTGGGATTCTTCCTACAGTA